>NC_056741.1:1600353616-1600538616 GCF_019279795.1 Protopterus annectens | reverse complement strand
TAATGATTTTAGTATATTTCAATATTGTTTATATTAATTGAATTGCGTGGAGTTAATTGATGGAATTCCCGCCTATGAAGTTATTTAAATTAGATAGAGTGGTTTATTGCATGAGTCTGAAGAAGCCACGTAGGTGAAAGCGCTTACTCTTTTTAATAAAATATCCTGTTTGCATTCCTGTGAATAGTGATTTTATGATCGTTGGATGCTATACGAGTATTTGGAATAATTTTGGTGTATTTCATCATTTTTATACAGTTCCTGCTGTGTTCTCTCCTCCGTGCTTGGTTTTATCGTTTATACTACGTTGTGTGTACTTGGAGGAGTGTTCACTCCACGATTTCTATGTATCCTTTATAATAAATTGCCTATGTTGCATGCATTAAAAAAATGATAAGCTAGTAATACCGCAATAGGGAATGGATGGCAAACTGATAACAGGTTCATAGTTACTAGGTATCTTTGCCAAAAAAGACTGTAGCGTCCACCCCCTTTACAACACAGTACAGTATCAGCAATGCATTTATCTACTGTGGGAGTAGAACCCACAGCCTTCTGCATCAAAAGCATATACACTATCTGTTGTGTTATTAAAAATGCAAACAGACTTAGCATAAGCAGCACTAAACTTTTGTTCCCCTACAGCTCTCAGCCCCTCGTAAAATTTACTCGACACTCAGCTGTATCTCTGAACTTTGCAGTACAAGAAATCTGGAAAAAGCCAACATTTATTGGGGGGGGGGGTACAAAAGGCCAAAAACCAGGGACACATTTTAAACATTGCTTGTATAATGTTGTAAAGTTGCTAGAATAAAATGATGTGTTACCACCATACATTTCACTGCCACGTCTTGAACCCAAGGGACCCTGTGCAAAACAGTCAGAAAAACATACCACTATGCCAAATCAGCTGAAACAGAGGAAGACAAACTTAAATGGCTGCCATTTAGTGAATTCAGTTCTCACCATAGCTGTAAACCTCTTAGCAAAAAACACCTGAAAAAAGCCAATAATGTGGGAATACAGCTGCCAAACATATTCAGTGAATTCAGTCCTCACCATAGCTCTCAACCTCTTAGCAAAAAACATGTGGACAAAGCCAGTAATGGGGGGAATACAGTCCCCAAACATTCAGTGAATTCAGTTCTCACCATAGCTCTCAACCTTAGCACAAAATACCTGGACGAGGCCAATAATGGGGGAATACAGTCCCAAAAATATGGGCAAATTTCAAATATCCATGTTATAAACTTAGACAATTGCTAGAATAAAAGGTTTTGTTTTACCATGTACTTTCTGAAGAATATGAAGTCTGAAATTCAAATGCCTGTTATTTTTAAACATTTGTTAACCAGGAAACTAGTCTGACTTAGAACAAAACAAAGCCAATTTTCAGCAGAGCAGGGAGAAACACTCCAGACACATCTTTATAAGGGATAGGAGGACATGTAGACTCCACACAGAAGGCACCCCAGCCAAGAATCAAACCAGAGAACCTATAGCTGTCAGGCAACAATGCTACCAGTGCACCACTGCACTACAAACCTTTGCAAGGAAAAATGAAGATACAGAAACCACAGATTTTATGAGTAACAGAACAAATATGAGGCAAAAATCTGCAATCTTTTTTTGCAAATAGTGGTGGGTAGGGAATTCAGGTCCTTGCCACCTGCATCCAAGGTACGGGTTCAAGCCTGAGTATCTCTACCCACCACTACATGTTAACAGGGGCATTTCACACACACACACACACACACACACACACACACACACACACACACACACACACACACCCACACACCCACACACCTCTCTCCTGATTGAAGCAGCAAACCTCAAAACCTGTGCTTGACTTCGATGCTTCCCTGCAAGAGCTAACTTTCCTCTCTCCTGATTGGTCCTGCCTGCAGATCAAGCAGTCTGGAGTTCCTCTGTTCTGTGTGGTCATCTACCACACAGATTCCTGGGCAGTCTGTGCATGTGTGGAAAACTCTGGTACTTGTCATAGAATATTTTTTTTTTCATTTTATGTTTCACAGTTATTAATTCTTTTGTTTCTAGGTGGGAAGGCTGCAGTCCTGCAGTCCGATAGCACGAGCTGCCCCTGTAAGCAAATGAGTGTTGTGCTAGGCAACATACTATCAAGAATGTAAAGTCAGACTGGGCCATGAAAGACCACTTTTAAGTGGAGGCCCCTGGGAAAAATCTCCAAAACAATTTACAACCAAATAGTAATAGACATTCCAAAAAATATTTTAAAACACACAGTAAAATGTGTGACGATAGGAGGTACTGCCGGCCATGCCGGGAGAAGTAGGGCAGTGGATGTACGACTTGTGCCAGCACAGCCAGCTGGAATTTTGTAAATAATTATATGTCATTTGTATATCAAACTGATTTGTACAGATGCTTGTGCTGAAAATGTGGAGTGATGTCATTAGATGGCCACTAAGCACTACAATGTAACTGCAGAGAACAGATAATGGTGCCTGGTGCAGTGATGTGATCGGATGGGCAGTGGGTTATGTGGGTATGATATGCACTAATGTAATTAGATAGCCAGTATGCTCTATTGTGTGATTGCACATCACAAGTACTGGTGCAACATGTGATAATAAGATTTAATTGTGAACAGATTCTGTGCTGTGACTGCATGTCATAGGCACTGATGCCATGTGCTGTAAAAACATAAACTCACCAGTGGGCCCTGGGATGTGAGTGCACAGCCGAAAAAAACACAAAATAAACTACTAAAATAGAAAAAAAACCAGCTTCAGAAAGCAACCAGTAGTTTTAAAGTCCATAAAGCGCTTTTCGTTTAATAAAATCAAACTTCTTCAGATGCAAACATTCAAGGTACAAGTTTCAGTTAAATAAAATACCAGGAAGTGCTTGACTAGCTATGGTGACCATATTACTAAATCTATAGCATTTATACTATGCTATGCTCTGCCATTCACTTATGCAACTATTACATGACATATAGGTAATATATTTGTCCTAACATCTCAGGGCTTTTACCATTGTTTCTATTTCTTTGCAGGACACAACTGCCCAAAGAGGGTCTGTACCTCACAAAAATAGTATGAATGCTATAGATATAGATTTAGTAATATGGTCATCATAGCTAGTCAAAATTACGTACTAACATCAAGTTAATTTCTTGTATGGTAATTTTAGTCACTGTTAATGATGCCTAAATGTATTTCTCGAACTGCCAGCTGAGTTATTTTTCTGGGCTAGGCGATTAGCTATGAGCCAGTATGAAATGTTGTAGTAAAAAAAGTTTGTAGTGCAAAAAAAGTTTGTAGTGCAGAATTTCAGCAGTGTAATAGTAATTCCTTACAGGTAACCTTATTATTTTGGGTCCCCTACAGAAGACCGACAGCTCACAACAACGACACCCACATTGCCGACACCAAAAGCCCGACACACAAAATACCGACAATGGGGAAACGGTAAGTCTCCATAGTGCAGAATGGAAATATTTCCATTCCTGCACTGTAGTGCGATCTCGGAGATGGTACATTAAAGTTACACGGGGGTGTGGGGGTGGAGCCCCCCACGGGGGGTGCAGGGGTGCGGAGCCCCCCTGCTAGCAGAAAAAAGGAAATGTTATTTTCCTTTTTTTCTGCAGTAGCGCTGTTTTCGGTATTTTGTGTGTCGGGCTTTTGGTGTCAGCGATGTGGGTGTCGGTGTTGTGAGCTGTCAGTTTTCTGTAGGGGATCCATTATTTCATATGTTTATTTGTTCTTGTTGTTTAAAGTATACCTATCAGCATACTTTACTTTTAAACCATGGCTTCAATCTTCCTTGTTCATGGTTCTCAGCATTGTTTTAGTTTTAAACAGTATTTTTTTCATAGTGTGTAGAACAGGAAGGGTTAACTATTAGTGGTGATGTCATCACAGCATGTGAGCTGACAGGCTCAAGCACTTCCTGGTATTTTATTTAACTGAAAATTGTACCTTGAATGTTTGCATCTGAAGAAGTTTGATTTTATTAAACAAAAAGCGCTTTATGCACCTTAAAACTACTGGTTGCTTTCTGAAGCCGTTTTTTTTTCTATGTGAGTGCAGAGATCAGGCATTGTACTTTGTACAGTAATGTCATCAGATGTCTAGTAAACTGGGCCATAAGGCAACACAGCAAAGATAATGGCGGCTTGTGCAGTAATATTATGAGATGAACAATGGGTCCTATATTATGATTACACAGCATGGATAGTTCTGTGTTAATATTATATCACCACTAGACCTTTTGGTTGGGCAGCGGTGTCGTGTGCAATAATATAATTAGATGACCAAGGAGTGCTTTGGTGTGACTGCACAACACAGTGAATGGTGAGTGTGAAGTAAGTTGATTAGATGACCATTAAAACCTAAGGTGCGACTGACTATACAGAGCAGGTAATAGTGCATTACCAAGTAGCATATTAAATGTCTAGTAAATCCTATATTATTGCAACACAGCATAAGTAATGCTGGTATCTGCAGTGATATTGGCTAGCCAATAAACTGTATGGTATAATGATATGGTACAATTACTAATACTATGTGCAGTAGCCATGACATCACCAATAGACCCTATAATGTAAGTGCACATCACAAGTACTGGTGCCATGTGCACTAGCGTTATCAGAGTATCATAGGACCCTGAGGTATGATTGCAGAGCTGAAAAAAATGGTGCCGTTTGCAGCAGTCTTACTAGAAGTCCAATGTGCCTTGCAGTGACTGTACAGATAACAGTGCTATGTGCATCAGTGTCATTAGATGACCAGTACATTCTACCATAGTGTGACTAGACAGCACACATAATGGTGCCATGTTAACAGTACTGTATTTCTTACATTTGCTTGGAGGCAAAATGGGAGAAGTCTATTTAGTTTGCAGTTTTGTTGCTCCCCCAGGATTTTGACCAATGGTATTTAGTTTACACTTTCAGTCCATTTAGCATTCTACCATTCTCTCTGTTCATATGTTCTGTCTCACCCTTTTTCCACCTGCCCTCAGGTGTGGTATATCTAGACTTTGGCAAGGAGTTTGACTCAGTTCCACACAGGTGGCTGCAAGGAAAACTGAAGGAGCTGTGGGTAGGATCAAGACTGGGGAAGTGGACTGCTGCATGGTTGGATAGTGGTGCACAGATGGATGTGGTAAGAGGGGTGGTGTGGGGAATAAGGAAAATGGCTAGTGGAGGGTACTACAGTTAGTCCTGGGTCCAATACTTTTTAGTGCATTTATCTCAGACATATTCATGGAAAAGAGAACAGGATCAAACGTGTTCCTAATGACAGAAAAAACAGGTACAGTAACAGAGGATGGAAGAAGAACTTAAGGAAGAATTTGGAAAGTATGGCTGAGTGGGCAGAAAGGTGGTAATCGGAGTTCATTGCAGACAAATGTAAAGTACTACATTTGGGCCATAATGGCCTTGAAGTAGTAATTGGGAGTGGGGAGCTGATGGTATTAGAACTGGAACTAACTTTGAGAGGAATTGGGAGTGCTGGTCACAAGTGAAAGGGACACAGTGACAAGGTAGTAGCATCAGCAAATAAAATGTAGCGAGAATCAAAAAGCAAACAGGCAATGCTTCTACTGCAGAGGGCCCTGATCATAGCACACCTTCAGTACTGAGTGCATTTTGGGAGGCCACACAAAGAAAGGTGCATCAGGTAGTGGGAAGAAGTTTGGGGAAAGGCTACTGGAAAATATGTTTGGACTAGAAGGGAAAGATACGACCAGAAGCTAAAGCAGCTAGAAATCTTCACACATGAGATCTGGACAAACAAAGGTGGACGTGATAATGCTGGATAAGGACATGTCAGATAGATAAGGACATGTCAGATAGATGTGAAGGGGTCCTCTTGAATGTGAAGACCAGAGTGGAAGGAGGGGCACAGGCAGAAGACTGCAGGATTAATGACTGTCTGGAACTCTGAAAGTACATTTTCACATAGAAGATTGTGGATCCATGGAATGGGTCTTTGGAATGGGAGATGGAGAGGAAATCCACGGAGACACTCAAGATGGCATGGAATAGGCATGAAGAAAGTATGGAAGGAGGTAGAGATGGATTGAAGGTCTAATGCTAACACACTTAAATGCACAGACTCAACAGGCTCATTGCCTCTTTTGGCCATCAATCTAATATAATGCAAACTGGATTTATGATTATTTGTTTAAGGATTATTCTTCTATGAACAAATGCACAAACTTGATTCGCTGACAACCACTATCAGCAAACATGAATTCAACCTGATCCTCCTAACATAACGCAACTCCACAGTCACACAATCGTGGAGAAAATTCAATTCCTCATGTTTGGTGAAAATGGTTTTCAGTGAAAAAGTCATTGCTCTGTCTTCCGTCAAGGCATAATCCACTGATTAATATCCAAGTTCCCTGTAAACTTCAGTTTATAATAGAAAATAAAAAAACAAAGAACAAACATACCTGTCTCAGCTGAAGATGAAGTGATACTTCACTCTATAGACTGTTTCTGTTTTCTTTTTTTAAATACAAGGTGTCACAGCCACTTACATGCAATATTAAGTAACACAAAGCCATTTGGTTACAAGCAAATGCTAGTGATTACATTTTAAATTCCTCAGGGAACAGATTACAATATATATATATATATATATATATATATATATATATATATATATTTATTTGAATACAGAGTATGTTTATCATGATAGACAAAGTATAACTCTGTGGCATAACTGAGTTACATATATTTAGCAATTTATATTATAATCAAATAATATTACTAACAAAGTTGAACCTTTTACAGTAAAAACATTCTGTGTAAGACAGCTGCCCTGTAAAGACCAGCATCAGCCAGTGATAACATGGTTATAGAGTGACCACATATGGTTATGAACTTTGACTGTGGAGAAATAACACCATGTGATTAACATACATCCTAGAAGCACTACCTCTTTTCAGACGTGTTGCTTCCTGAATTAACACAAACTTCTGACTTACCGTTCTCATTGGGACAACGGTCCATGTTACACGACTGGTACCTGGTCCTCTGACCTTCACAATACTTGCCACCATTCTGGGGTTCAGGGTCATCACAAGCACGGTGTGATAAATGGACACCACCTCCACAGATTCTTGAACACTGCTCCCATGGTCCCCAGTGACCCCAGTTTCCATCAACAACAAGCTGTAATGAATGAAAACAAAACAGTGCAAACCACTTTAGAAACCATTTTTATTATGAAACCCTGTAGTGAACCTGCACCATCACAAACATAAAAAGAACTCTTAAAAACAAAGGGAAGATCTGGGGTTGATACAAAAGGACAGAGGTGCTAATACAAAACATTTGTAAAATGTAAAGTCTGTAAATGAGGCGCATAATAATAATAATGATGTAATAAGTAAAGTGAAATAATTGACAGAAAAAGGGTACCAAATGTGCTCAGGTAAAATCTGACTATAGGGAATATTTTCTGATATTGTTACTTAAACATATTGGTCTCAATAACTGCAGTTTATATCCCAGTAGGCATTAGACAGCTCAGCACTAAAACTCTCCCAGGCCACTTAGCCTCTCACCTTCACCCATAATGCTCTATGTCTACACCTACCTTCCTTCCATGAGTTATTCTGCTACCCTAGAAAGCAGTCATATTATGAAAAGGCCCCAAACTAGAATTTCTTACTTACTGGTAATTTTTTTCTAGAAAAGAAAAATTACTGTTTTTCTGTTTCTTGTTGGCCCCTGCCTATGCCTTTAGCTGTGTCTTTGCCTATCCCTTTTTATGATGTTTTTAGCATTATGGTAATTTTGTATTTTCTCTCAAGTAAATCTTTACATTTGCTTTCCTCTTTAAAATTGTTTTTCCTGGCAGATGTTTCTCTTTCCTTTTCAACACACTGACTGTACTTTTGATCTCAGTACCACACCTTTCAGGGTCAACAGCTTTGATGTGGACAATGTCATTGATGTTGATGGTATTAGTATCGACACTTATGGCGCTGATGGATTCTACTGGTCACAGTGTTGGGGGGCCTAATGTTTCTGCAGTCAAGCTCAGTGTTGAGCCTTCTGATGCTGACCCAAGTGAGTTGGGGCTGATGTTCTTGGCACCTACAATACCAGTACCAGTGTCAGAACTGTTGATGCAGTATGTTTTAAATGTGTCCTGCTTGGCACCTGTTTCCTTTGTCAGTGTCTGATATGTTCATCAAACAGCAGGACAATAGATCAAGAAAGTTTCTTGCACAGCCTCAAAATCAGTTCTAAACATCCCTGTTTCTCCTTGTCTTCCACGCACCTGTCCCCACTGAGGACTGACAGGAAACACACAAGAGGAAACATTCTGACTCACGTGTTGAGCCATCCACACTAGGCATCAGTGATGAGGAGTGAGCATGCTTCCCCCATCCTTCTGAGATTACCCCAAGTTTGGGGAACTCTTACAGATGAAGGTGGCCCACTAACCACATGCCCTCTCCACAAGATTCTAGAGGAAGCATTTCTGGCTCTGCCCCCAAGTAACTTCCTGGGTGGTACCAGCAGCCAATACAAAGTTAAAATTAGCTGCTACTATTAATGCATGTGATAATCCTATTTTTGTGCCCCTTTTACAAACAAACTTGACAGGATCCTTCAGCTTCTTAAGGCTTGGAATTACTGGGCAACTGTGGTGATTACTGCTCTTTAAAAGACTCCTTTACCTCAGAGCCAAGCTGATATATTCTGATGAAGAATCCAAGAACATGGATAGGTTCAAAATGCAAACTTGTGCATCTTCCACTTTTTTAGGACCCAGTCAGAACTATGAATCACACACAAAGCTGCAAGACAAGCCATTTTGTTTAGAATCCATGGCTTTAAATGTGTGTGGTTTGTGACTCCTATTGGATCCCGGACTTGCTATTTATTACTTTCACATGAATTTTCTTCTTGACAGGGCTCCAGTGTTTTGAGTATTTTTAGTATATCCTCTGATTTTAAATTGAGATATATAGAGTATTGTCCCATATGCACAGGTAGCAGTGAGAGGTGTTGACAAGCAACAGTCACTGGACCAACTGCCAGACAGGCAGTTCAAACAAAAAAAAATGTCAAAGTTGGTAACTATATTTTCCATTCTGAATTTCAGGATGAGGATTGTTTATAGCTTGGCTGAAGGCTTAGCCTTAGCTGCAGATGACATCACAATGACATTCCATCACGCATTACTTTGGCTAACAGAATTTGATGAAGAAACCAAGATGATTTTTTTTTAAACTCTTCCATTGATGGTACTATACTTTTTGAATGTAACGTACAAACACGTGCGGAGAACATAGAGATGAAGGGTAAAGTTTCAAATGTCACAACAACCATTCTCAAAGATGCAGTGGAGCTTACATCAACTTTGATTCAAGCAAAGTTAACAGTATCAAACCAAACCGTGGGAACCTGTAAGAATGGTGAGTCATGCAGACGCATATGTAACTGGCAACTGCAGTGGAACAGTGGTCCTTCTTTGGGGAGGACAGCAGTCAAACATCTAATACCTTGCTTGACTGTCCCCCAGTGAGAAGGCAGACAGAGGCCATCTGGTTCCTCCACCTGCCTAACTGGCTGGTATCACATAGGACAAGTGGTTAAAAAATAATAATTTTCAGGGGATTCCATTTCACCTTATCAAAACAGTACAGTAAGAAGAGATCTCAAAATATCTAGAGAAAAGAGCCCTCCATGACTTCCCACCACACCAGAAAGGTTAGATTACTACCTCAAGTTCTTTTTGGTACTGAAGAAAACAAAGAACCATGGGTCCATTTTAGAGTTGAGTAACATGAACTAGTTCATCCCCAAAGAAACTTTTCAAATGGTCATCATACAGTTCATCCTTGCATGTCTATCAGAAAAAGATTAAACATGCTTTTTAGATCTTCAAGACACCCACCTCCACATAAAGACTGATATGCCCAGCAGGTGTTTATGCGTCTTTGTACAAGTACTAGTCCAGTGCTCTTCGCTTATTCTCACCTCAACCCCCCAGGGTATTCATTTACATTTTCACGGTTACAGTAAACTACATACATGTTGCAAAGAATGAAGTTATTTCCATAACTGGGTGATTTGTTCCTTAGTGCATCCTGTTTGGGAAGACTGACCTCTGCCTGGGAGTCTTTGGTCTCACTATGTCAATAGTTAAGAATAAAAGCCAACACCACAAAGTCAGAGCCATCTGATATGCCCACATTCATACATTGCAGTCTAGGCTACTGTATGCAATGCCTTCTTACCTATAACCACAGACAGGAGCATTCCACTGTGTGCACCCAGTTTGCCAGCACTTTGCTGAAGGACTTTGATTTTGATGGCAGAAATTATTCCTTTGGTATCCTTTGCGATGTTTTACATAGCAGTATTCAGTAGATGTTAAGAGTACAATGGTCTCAAATGTTTGGACTGTATGACTCTACGCATAAAAATATCCAAAGACTGCAAAGCATATCTAAGAAGGGTGTGGCTTACACTGAACCTGACCCTTGAAAACCCATTTTATTCTCTACCACTCTAGTAGTCATCACCATGGATATCTCTGCCCTAGGAAGGGGGGAGTGGCATTTTCAAGGCCAGGCTACCCAATGTGTATGATTACAGTCAGAGGCCCATTTGCAGATCAGTGTAGTTCAGATGACAGCAGTCTTTCTCACAATCTAAACTTTCTAGGACACCCCACCACAAATTCCAATAGCCATTTACTCCAACAGCATGACAGTGGCTTGTTATATCAACATACAAGATGGGGCACTCCTATCCCCCTTTGTCAAAAAGCAGTGAGGGTATGAGTATAGACTATGCTGACCAACCACTTTCTGGTTTTGAATCTGATTCCTAGTGAAGCTGACTCCTTTTGGACATTTGTACCATTGCTGGGGGAAGCCTTGCCATGACACATTTGCTTCCTCAACCAATGCCAAGTGCAGAAACTTCTCTTCCCTTATCCTTCTTTCATGAGAATTCTCCCAGGGATGCTGTCATCAAGAAAGATCCCACAGTATTTCTGTGTGCTTCCCCCACATTTCTGTTGATTATGAGGTTCATTCTGAATGCCAGGCAGTAAAAGTCCAGACTGATTTCTCATTGCTCCATTTTGGCCTTGACAAGTTTGGTTTCCCCTATTCAGGACACAAGAGTTAGAGAACCCTCTCTGCCTTTTGCTTTTCATTTTCCTACTATCATGTCTCTCCAGTAAGTCCCATCCAGATTTCCAGTCCTTATATCTAACGGTTTTGTTTCTCTGATTCTGCTAATGACGAACTCTGCCTACCCCTTCCAGGGTAGTTCAGACTCTCACTTCTGCATAAAAGCAGAATACTAGAAAACATATAAAAGCAAGTATATTTTTCACAATTTCGGCATCATCAAATGGTCTAGATACTTATTCTACTCCTGCACTGTCAAGTTTTGGACTATTTGTCACAATTTTCTGATAAGGACCTTGGCTACTTTTCTGTTAAAGTGAACCTTGTTGCTATTTTTCAATTCCTTTAAGACTTGAATCCCATTTTCTCAGCATCTCTAAAAGTGTGAGAGGTCTTTCTAAAGGGTAGCCTTCTTTTAAGACCACCACTCAAGGATCTAATTACTCCCCTTAGTCTAACCCCCTCCCTCTTTGAAGCAGCCTCTATATCAGAGTAAATGTTTTTGTCATGGAAAACTCCTTCTTTTGCTGTAGTTGTCATCCTGAAGAATTTCAGAGTTGCCAGCCTTGTCTGTGCAACCCTCTTACTTTATTTTTCAGAAACACACAGTTTTGTATGAATACAAACCTTTCCTCTATATACACTGAATCTGGTCTGAATCAGACAGACAAGTTAGTATCTATTTAGATAGGAATAAATGATTCAGAAGAGATTCTCATTTCTTATCATCTCTAATAAAAAAGTTGGTTGTGAAGTATCTTAGGTTACTCTTGCTAATGACTGACTGACCATATTAAATTCTGATATGAAAAGTATCATAAAACTTTGCTGTTTTTACCATGATCCATTCCCCTTGAACACTGGTTACCTCATAACAATGTACAGAGAAGAGGATGGATTCCAAAACTAAAACCCTGAAGCAGCAAGTGGTGTAACAAAACTATGAACTATGAAGAACACTGCCAAAGCCACTGCTGGAAACCAGAAAAACAATGAAATAGTCTCCTTAGCTGTCAGTATGACACAAAATGTGCCTTAGTGCCAAACTCCACAATAGTTTATTAAAAAATTATTTAGCACTTTCATTCCCAAACCCGAACTTCCAAAGAATTTTTAAAAGAGTGTATACATCATTTCCTTTAAGTAGACATGTCTTAAAGTCATATTAAACATTACGTTTAAAAAATAGGAATACGACATTTTTTATTTATTTTCTAACAATTAATATAGTTGTGATGATTGGAGGTACTGCCAGCCATGCCAGGAGAAATAGGGCAGTGGATGTGTAACATATGCCAGCACAGCTAGCTGGAATTTTGTAAAGAATTACATGTCATTTGTACATCAAACTGATTTGTACATATGCTTGTGCTGAAAAATGTATTTGCAAAGCTGCTTGTGTTAAAATGTATCAACAGTGTGCCTTGCTGGAAAGAAAAGAAATGTACATGCATTATTGTAACTGAATTAAATGTATATGTTTTGACAGAGGTTACTGGAAGAGAAGTGGTTAATCTCAAACTTCAAAAAAGAGTAAAAAAAATAAACTACTGGGCCTAGGGCATAAATATGTTACCTCACAATTTTTAATGAAGCCAGAGATGAAACGTCTATGAGAAGCCTGGCTTAGTAGCTCTGTAGGAGGAGTAGAAGTGTTAAAATGGTTTTATGACTTCCAGAAGCTGCACTACATCTGAGCAATGCTTGTGTGTGTATTATTGACATGTAGATGCTAAAACCCTTGCAGCTTCTAGTGATGGGGATAGTGCGGGGAAACAGCTTCAGATGACTAGATGTGTATGATGTCATTTTATAAGCCAGAAATAATATTTAGATATTAGTAAGAGATTGCTCTCAATATTCTGTTTTGGCTCTGACAACAAGGGCCACTCAACTCTTCATCTTGCTTTGCACTAATAAGTGACCAGGGATAGTAATTCTCTAAATCAGTTAAAAATATATAGTGAGAACAGTTAAGTATTTTTTTCTCTAACTGTGTGAATTTTTCCAGCTGTGTTATTTTTAATATTTCCTGTGACTGAAACTCTGGTGTTTACTGTAAATATATGTTTAGTACTTTCATGTTCTTTTATTATTTATTATTAAGTATATTTAAACTTCTCATTGTGGCTGTTCCTTTTAGAAAATATTTATGTTTTGGGAGTATTTACATATATTTATTTGGTGATAACTCTGGCCACTCCTGAAAGCCTGGCCGTTTTGTCAGCATTAGCATGTGTAATAATATTAACTTTACTCAGCATAACTGGGCACCCTTGCAAGAGCCTTAGGTAGCTGGCTTTGTATTGCTGGTGGCAGTGATAACTAACTTATAGTCTGGGCAGGAGGGGGCACAGTGGGCAAATCTGTGCCAGCCTTTCCCAGGTGTGTGTGTGTGTGTGTGTGTGTGTGTGTGTGTGTGTGTGTGTGTGTGTGTGTGTGTGAAAACCAAATCTCACAATGTTTGTGTGTCAGCTACTTGGAGCAGGGACATGAAGCACTGGTTTCATGGAGATAGTGGAGGAAGACTTGACTTGGGCACTCACCTGAGGACTTAACTCTGCAGCTGTACCAGTGGGGAGCCTTCCTGAGACCTGGGGAGAGACAGAGAGAGAAACCCAGGCCGCAGGCTGAGTGTGTTCCATGTGTTTTCTTTAGGGAAATTGTGCTTGATGCAGAGGTCTGCATCTGGAAATACTGAGTGTACCCATTTTTAGTCCAAGTGAACATCCCTCTCAAGTGTCAGTGGTGAGGATTCAGGCTCCTTGATTACTGGCCCAGAGTGGAACTGTCACAATATTAATCTAATAGATAAACTACGGGTGATTAAGTAAAAAAAAATACATATACAAATCATGTATTTAGAACCATATTTAAAAATAAACAACCATGTTGAAATCCTTAAAGACATATATAAAGCAGTTTTAAAACTGAGTGTAATGAAGTAGTGTCATTGAAACCAGGTGGGTTAATGGCATTTAGCCGAAATTGCCAAGTAAGTTCTCCAAATTCTATTTTACTTTCCCAGTGAGGACCTTTTGTTTCCAATGGAATTTTATCCAAAATGCCAAATTTGTAATTGCATAAACCTGTGCAAATAAGGGGATGTCTGAGCAATGCATTATTAGTGTTTTTCTTTCTAATAACATACAGATGACTGTAAAGTCTTTTATCAAATGCATGTTCAGTCTTGCCTATATAAAAACTGGAACAGCCTGTACATATGGCTATGTATACTATTCCTGAAGTTTTACCATTTCAAGTAGAGGCCCGGGGAGAAAAGCTCCACAGATAAGAGAATTGATTCTAATAAGATTAATTCTACTATTAAGCCCATTACTCAATGTCAGTTGTTTGTCCAACCTGGCTGCTACATCTGAGTGATATGTAGCATTACACTCCAGAATTTACTTAAAATTAGAAGCCATTTTAAATGCAAAGAATTGTTTAACTCCTAGAATATTAATAAACAGTGTACAGGAGCTAATACTCCAGCTTTTAATGGCAAGTTACTGGATGAAATGTTATTATTTGTACCCAAACCTTCCATTATAATTGCTTCTAATAAGATTAATTCTACTATTAAGCCCATTACTCAATGTCAGTTGTTTGTCCAACCTGGTTGCTACATCTGAGTGATATGTAGCATTACACTCCAGAATTTATTTAAAATTAGAAGCCATTTTAAATGCAAAGAATGGTCTAACTCCTAGAATATTAATAAACAGCATAGAGGAGCTAATAATGCTCCAGTTTTTAATGGCAAGTTACTGTATGAGATGTTATTTGTACCCAAACCTTCCATTCCAGTAATGGTCCTTACACCCAATAATCATTTATATTTAGTATCCTATTCTCATAATATGGGGGTGCTAATGTTACGTATGAAGTTAAGTGAGTACCTTCTTTGTGTTAGCATTTGTTCTAATATTATAAATTCATTAAACAGGTCTTACCTGTTTGAAGCTATGTGCGCTCCACAAATGTATTGTCCTTTAACAAGATTTTTCTTGTGTCCAACTGGGTGAAAACTATTAAAATGTAAATAAGAATTACTGAATGTTGGTTTTCTGTAAATTCTAGATTTAAAACCAGATGCATCAGAGCTAATCATGGTGTTGAGATAGTTCATAGTGTTTTCATCAAATTTCCATGTTAATTTTAAATAAAGAAGAGGAATCATTCAAATATTGCACAGAATGATCAATAGTCTTGGGTCTATATTACGATATTGCATGCTCAGAAGAGTGAATGACACATAATTGACCCCATGTAAGCAAAAGCTTACAACGTCAAAACTTCAGAACAGTGATGTTCCGAAACAAAAAAAAAAAAACTGTAAAACATTACTTAATGTTGGGGGCTTCGCCCCCACACCCCCGACATGGGGGGCTGTGCCCCCCCACTTAAATATACCACCTCCGAGATCGCACTACAGTGCCAAAAAGGCAAAGTAGCAAAAGTGGCCAAACAAATTCTTTCCCAGGGAAAAATTTGCTGAAAAGCAGCTTCGCTATTTTGCCTTTTTGCGTTTTTCAGTTCGACAAAGATGCATTCGACAACCTTGTCTGTGATAGCATAATAGGGAGCAAATAGTCTCTATAGGTCCTGTCCATATTATAAACATATCGTCAAGCTACCTGAGATATAGTTTACAGTATTTGAAATAAACTAAGTTGAACATATAAGATTTTACAATGCTAGGAGGACAAGATTGGCATATGCAGAGGCATAGACCGCTCTCATGGCTACCTATTTAATCTGCTTGAAAAATTTGCCTTCAGTGATGTATGCACTTTGTTAGATTCTGAGGACGTTCCTGTTTGGGAATGAAAGTGCTAACTCTTTTTTTTAATAAACTATCTGTGGAGTTTGACACTAAGCAACATTTTTATTGTACTGACAACTATGGAGACTAATTATTTTTTTCAGTTTCCTGCAGTGGCTTTGGTGGTGTTCTTTATAGATCTTAGGGGTTCCTTAACCCTGTTTATAAAATAATTAAAATGCAATACAACTACCTGCATCACGTCTGGATACATATGAGAAAAAATACTGTATCATATAACAGATGAAACAGTCTAATTGATGGCCAGACAATGATGATCTGAGCATCCAAGATATAAATACATTTGGAAAGTTGGAATGAGATTAGATGGTGGGAAAAAGAAGAAAAGCAAGTCATTTTGTGATTCAAACATTCTTACATCAATATGCTTCAAAATATTTAGGCAAAGATTTTAACAGGAATGAAAATGTGTGGGAATTATATCCTTCATTTAAGAAAGTTATTTAAAAATGTATGGTGTAAAAGGAAGCAGAGGAGATACATAGCGCAAAATATTCTAGGTTTTATTCCACTTAGGTGTGTCAGCTAAATAATGCAGATTATTCATATGAATTCTCTGACATAAAGTAAAAGGTGACTGGCATCAGATATCAAATTGAAATCTATAATGGAAACCTTTGGAATAAAAGGATAAGTGAGGTAGTAGTTGTGGAAATAGCTGTGTATTCAAAGAAATGAAGAGAGCTTAGTCAATGGTGTTATGAAATATCCTTATTATGATAAAAGAACTCATAACTAAGTATTTTGACCCAAATTATAAGTCTCTCACTATAGAACATCTAAGAGAGATGATATTGTTTTATTGTTCAACACCACGTATGACTACACATTACATGCTTGACAAAGACAAAATGTCTTATGATGATGCAGAAGGTTAGACACAGGATTAAAGAAGAATAAAGCATTTTAATATTTGTATGATTTTTACTGTTGAGATTTGTAATGTGACTATATGTGAGGTGATCCAACATTGTAATAAATAGATAATTTGACAAACTTGATATAGTCTCAATATCTATCTACTTGTCTGTTTACAATAGAAGAGAAATTCCTGTTCCTCTTATTATAAAAGTAACTGATCTACTGTCATTTAACCAAAGTTAAAAAGTTATGAGCTGGGGGATTATGAGTAGGAAACAAGCTAAATAAATTACACCAGACAGACAGACAGACAGATCTGTATGTGGTTAGTTGTGTGTTTGTGTGTGTGTGTGTGTCTCTGTGTGTCTCTGTGTGTGTGTGTGTGTGTGTGTGTGTGTGTGTGTGTGTGTGTGTGTGTGTGTGTGTGTGCGTGCGAGGGGTATGACTGGTTAATCTGTGAAACAGCTGCTTTACTGCCATTTGATCACAGTTAGATTAAAAGAATTCAATACATTACTATGAGTACAACTTATTTCACTTGATCACAGACATATATATATATATATATATATATATATATATATATATATATTCTAAATTTTTATTGAATTTTATAGAACAAGAATGTGATTTACAAAGTCATAGAAATCTAAACATACAAAATCGATTATCAACACATATGACAATATAAAAATACATAACCAACAAAACAAACTTTTTACATGGATGCCTAAAAAACTGTCTTCAAAGTATAACAAGTAAGACTATAGAATGTCAATTATCTTTCTCTAGTATTTCCACCACATTTTGCCAGGAATTGTAATAGGAAGTGTTCCTTTCTGTTCTTTTCCTGATAGTAGGTAACTCCATCCGGGATACAGACAGCACAATGCTTCTGAAGTCTTTAAAAGTTGGGGATTTTTCACTCTTCTAGTTTGTTGCAATTGTCTTGCATGGCTAAAAGAGTCCATAGTGAAAACTTTGCTCTAGATACACACTGTGGAATAGGAGCATTAAACAGAATCAGAGATTTGGCAAGCTGAAACATCATTAAACACTGTTTGTAAAAATTGGTTTACCCTATACCAAAATGTTTTGAGCAATTGACAGTCAAAGAACATGTGTTGCCAGTCAGCCTTTAATTTAGTTTTACATCTCCAGCAACTAATTTATTGTTTAAACATTAATTATAATGTATGTGGAGTCAAAAAAGGCCTATGTAAAAATTTCCATCCAAATAATTTCCATTGAATTGACAGGGAAGTACATTTGGAGAAATAAGTATTAACTTTTTCATATTATCATCAGGAGTTTGATTATTAACTATTTTATAATAATCTCAGAAGTTTTCTTTAAAATATATTTTAGTACTTTTAATTAGTTTATATATTTCTGATAACTTTTTCCTTGGCAGTGTGATTTACTAAATAAATGAAATATTCAAGAAATGTTTGGACATTTTGTCTAATAGTTGGACTCACTAACTCTATTTAAAACATATTGCCTAAGATGCTGTACTACCATCCACATATTACTGTCTAAATTAAAGTTAATTTTAATTTGTTCCATAGTTAAAAGATTACCATTATACAACAATTGATACCAGTAGATTAGCTCCTTTTCTTTAAGAATTTTGATTGCAGCCACATCAAAAGTATTCATAAAATCCTGGGTACAGGCAATAAGATACAACAAAAATATCCATGCTTTGATATCTGGATTCTTATTTAGATAATTGTTGTATAACTTTAGTATATCTGTTATAAATCTAGAACTTATATATTTCTTTGCATTAAGGACTGTATATTCTCTCACCAAGCTGAGGAAATTGTTAGATACTAACTCAATATGTTGCAGTGACACTGAGTGGCTTGATTTCAGCCAAATGCACTCATGTATTTGTTTCCATCTAGCTGAGTATGAGGTGTTTAGCCACAGGGATAAGATCTTTATAGCAGATGATAATGCGTAAACCTCTCTATCTGGAAGACTTATGGCCCCAGCTTCCCATTCATTTAAATGGTGAGTAATAGCTATTCTGGGTCTACTATGAAACCATAGAAAGTTTAACATTAACTTGTTAAACTGTTTAGAGAAAGGAAGGGAGAATGCTTGTATGAGATACAATAATTTTGGAAAGATAATTATGTATAATTTGTCCTGCATTGTAAAAAATAATTTGTTCCATTTTTTTGTATGAGACCTTTAATATGAATTAAAATATTATTATAATTAGTATTTAATGTCTCACTTGAATCTTTGATTAACATGATCCTTAAATATTTGATTTTATTGTCAGAGGTAAGATATTGAGAACATTTCTTATTTAAATACTTTTCATCAGAATTTAAGAGCAAAGCTTTTGTTTTATTTGTATTAAGTTTAAGACCAGAAAGTGACTGAAAATATTCAGTTGATTTCAGCAAAGCAGGTAATGAGTTATTATTGTCATTTAATGTTAACAAAATGTCATCAGCAAAAAGTTGAACCTTCATTTCTAGATTATTCCCAACCAGTATACCTTTAATGTTTGTATTCGTTCTGATATAATACACAAAGGGCTCTATAGGCAAGGCAAACAGCAAAGGAGACAAAGGACAACCTTGATTTGCACCCTTAGTAATGGATATAGATGTAGACAAACATGACCCAATCTTTACACAGGCTAAAGAATTCTTATAAAGTCTGTCTGTGTCTTTCAGCTTTTCCCGGTCAGGGGTCGCCGCAGCAGAACTCCGGTCCACTAATGATTGGCAGTAGATTTTTATGTGTTGAGTTGCTGGCCCTGATGCACAACCTACAACAAAGGTATGCCCATTCACGCATGTCTCCACACAGAAAATGCTCTAGCTAAGAATCGAACAGGACAACGTCTTACTGTGAGGCGACAACGCTACCGCAGCACCATCACCAAGAGAACTTACATGAGAATCCATAGTTTTGTACAGCTAGATATAAATAATTCCAATTAACTGAAACAAAAGCATTATTTCTGTTCAGACTCACTAGGGTCATACTTCTCTTTGTGAGATTTATATAATCAAAGTATTATTTTAATGTTGTCATAAGTATTCCTGTTCTTTTAAACCCTGTTGATCTTCATCCACCAATGAAGGAAGCAACTGCTTAATTCTATCAGCATGAATGGACATGAACATTTTGTAATCAACATTCAAAAGGGATATTGGTCTATCAGAGGAACATTCATTGGAACTTTTTTCAGATTTCAAAATGGGAGAAATTACTGTATACTTCCAAGAAGGAGGCATATCCAAGCCTCCTTTACTGAACTGAACACCTTTAATAATAGAACTACTGCTTCCTTAGGTAGAAGTTTAAACATCTGTGGAATAACATTGTCTATACCAAGTGCTTTATTACATTTAACTTATCAATTTGATATTTAAGTTCCAACATTATTTGTTTATCAGTTAACTTGATATGCTGATCATGTAGTTTAAATTTGATGTTTGCCTTAAGAAAAGACCTTATTATATTTTGTGGTTCTAGTTTAACACTTTGTAAATTAATACTATTATAATGTATTTTAAGTGCTTCTAATATTCCTTCTAAGTCTGACATTTTCTTCCTAGTGTCTGGCATATATAATTCCTTTATATGGTTTGATTGTATTAGCTTTTTAGTTATATTTGCAATTCTCTTCTGATTTCTAGGATTCATCGAGTAAGAAACAAGTCTAATCTTTTCTAAATTAATCATTGATTCGTGATGCAGAATTTCTATATATTTTTGTTATTCTTGTCTTTCAGTTCATTAAGTGCTTCATCCCGTTTTGAATATTAAGTTTTAAGCTGTCAATATTTGATTGTAGCTCCACCAAATCTTTATTACATTGTTTTTTCTTATTATTACCCCCAAGCTAAAATGTTGCCATATAAATAAGATTTCAGTGAGTCTCATATATATATATATATATATATATATATATATCTGAAGTGTCATCAGTGAGATTTATTTCAAGAAAGGCTTGTACTTCTTTGTTAAAAAAAAATCATTAAAATCTTTAAATTAACTGGACGGTACAGTGGTGCAGCGGTAGTGTTGTCGCCTCACAGAAAGAGGTTCTCTGGTTTGATTCTCAGCTGGAGTGCCTTCTGTGTGGAGCCTGCATGTCCTCCCTGCATTCGTGTGGGTTTCCTTCAGGTACTCCAGTTTCCTCCCACATTACAAAGACATGCATCTGGAGCATTTCTCCCCAGGCCTCCGCTGAAAATTGGCTTCATTCCAAGTTGGACTTTCCCGGTTAACAAATGTTAAATAAATTAGTTATACAGGATGATATTCTAGCGATAGGCCTCCTTTATCTTGTATGTACTTCTAATTCAAATGTAAGGACATTATGGTCTGAAAAGGGGCAAGAAATTACTTTAAATTTATCTAACTTTGCAGTTAACTCTCTTGATAAATATACTCTAACAATCCTAGAATGAGAACCACTCCTGTGTGAATAGAATGTGTAAAATAGTGAATCTGCATCAGCGTGTTCATTTATATCTGCAAAGTTAAACATATCGGTAAATTCAACCAGTGCCGTAGATGATGCAGTTTTCCTGTATGCGTTTATATGGTTAGTGTCATTTTCATTTATTATGCAATTGAAATTTCCAGCTAATATTATATTCCCCCTAGAATATTGCATAATAGGTTCATAGATTCATAGGTTGGTACTAGGCTATCAGCCCTAGGGCCTATACAAGCCTAGCCATAACAATTCCCTGGCTATTTCTTCCCACATTATTTACTTTCCTGGACCCCTGTCTAGCAGGGCAAATGACGTGATCCCTGGGGTGAATTTCCTTTCTCCCATCCAATCATCAAGGTTCCTCTTGAAGAGGTCCAAAGAGGCACTCTGCTTGACATGTATGGGCAATCTATTCCAGAGTCTGGGGAGTCTCTGGGTCAGGAACCTATCCCTCCAGCATGTTTTGTTTATTGTGATGACAAGGTTTAGATCCCTGGAGCGTGTAGCTCTGAGGGATTGGGATTTCTTTAAGTGTAGCATGTCCAACAGCTCTGGGTTTGACATGGCCTTGTATTTTAAGCAGAGATCGCCTCTGAGTAGACGATATGCGACAGAGTATAGCTGGAGTTTTTTAAGTCGGTCAGCGTAGGGCATCTGCTTTAGGCCTGTGATTCTTTTAGTGAGGTATTTCTGAGGCCTTTCCAGTTGTTGCAGATGTCTTGAGAGGTACATACCAAATGGGGCATTGTATTCTATAATGGGTCTAATGAGGGATGAGTACAGTGGGACAATGACCTCCTTTTTTCTGGATGAAAAGCCCTTCGTGATGAGGTGTGCCACACAGAAGGATTTCCTGACTGTTGTGGCAATGTGGTTATCGAAGGTGAGACCACTGTCCACCTGTGTCCCTAAGTCTCTTATCACACTTTCTGTGTTTAGTGTACTGCCACCTATATGGTAAATCATGCATACATGTTTTTTCCCAAAGGGGATAACAATACATTTCTTGGCATTGAGCTTGAGCCCATGGCTCTGGCACCAAGCATCTGTTTCTGTAAGGCCCTTTTGTAGAGTATCCACATCATTTGGGGATTCAATAATGGCTCCCAGTTTGCAGTCATCTGCAAACTTTGTTAGCCAGAGTCCCTTAGTGTTGACCTGTACTTCAGAGAAGTAGATGCCAAACAAGAGCGCCCCAGGACTGAGCCCTGAGGTACTCCACTTGTCACTTGTCTGGAGCTGGATTTGGAGTCGGCTACTTTTACAGTGTGGGTTCTATCAGTAAGCCATTTAGCAACCCATTGGGTGACATAGGGATTAATGCCCAACTTAGTAAGTTTATCTATGATTCCAGAGTGGGGATGGTGTCAAAGGCCTTGGCAAGGTCTAGATAGGCTGTGTGGACCACCTTACCCTTGTCTATGGCTCTGGAGACTGATTCAAAGAAGTCAATCAGGTTCAGGAGACAAGATCGGCCCTTCACAAACCCAAACTGGGTGGGGTCCAGTGTTTGAAGGTTGCCAATGTCTTTGTTTATAAGTTCCATGATAATACGCTCCATGGCATTGCAGATAAGGCTTGTCAGACTGATGGGACGGTAGTTTCCGGGATCCAAGGTGGATCGCCCTTGTGGATTGGGATAACTGTAGCTCTGCGCCACTCAGTGGGCACGAAACCTGAGGTGAGGCTATGATTAAACATGACACTTAGGTGAGGTGCCAGTTCATATTGTAGTTCATGTAGTACACAGCCCGGGATGTCATCTGGTCCCATGGATGCTGTATTCTTGGCTTTAGAGAGTGCGTTTTGTACCTGTGTGGCCATTATTACTGGAATTTGGCAATCTTCCGGTATTGAGATGGGCCATTTAGGGGTGAGAGGGGTGAAGTTGGCACTGAATCGATCTGCCAGGATATTGGCAATATCCTTCAGATCAGTATATTTAATGCCATTCTGTTTTAGCTCAGAGCAGATCTGAGCATTGCCATTTAGATTCTTAACATAGTTATAGAATGCTTTGTGGTTGTCTTTGGAATCTTTGGCAATTTTATTTTCGTAACTAGCTTTGGAGGATTTTATGAGGCATCTCAGTTTCTTACTGAGGCTAGTAAGGGAGTTTTTTGCATCCTGGGATTTTCCTCTTTTCTGCAAAAGTTTCTTCCTTTTGTTGTAAAGTTTGTTTATGGCAGGGGACCACCAGATTGGCTTCCTTTTTTGGATGAGAGCATTTTGGTTCTATTTGGGATGGCACGATTCATGCATGAGTGGATGTGCTCGTACAGTGCCTTAGTGTAGGATTCAGCAGTTGAACTTTCAGTTCCCGTCTGCATGGGTGTCATGAAGTTTGTCACTTCTGACTTGAGTAGCATGAAGTTGGCTTTGGAGAAGTTTTTTGTGGTGGTTTCTTTACTGGGGGGTGGGGGTGGGATGTGGATGTTAAGGGTGATTAGCTTATGGTCAGACCTGACTAACAAGGGGGTGATCATAGGTATGGAGCATTGATTTCCCATGTTGGTAATGACCAGGTCTAGGATATTGGAGCAAAAAATGTCCACTGAGGCAAGGGCTCACCCAAAAGATGCTTTATTCCAACAAAAAATTCACAACCTTCACCGCAGCTGACCTAGGTTTCGTCTGTATGACTTCATCAGAGTGTGGTGAAAAAGGCAGCCTGCCACAACACAGAAATGAGAAGTATCACAGTCCGTCAATTAAAGCAGGAACAGGAAGCAGCAGCTTGACTAGCAGAAGAGGTATACTTTTTCCGGGACAGGCATCAGGTCATTATTATTCGTATGTTGGACACCGTGGAATTAGGGAATTTAACAGGGAACACATTTCACTGAAGTTGCACAGAAGCTGATGGCAGGGTAGTTAAAATCACCCAGTATTAGGGTGTTTGGTTCTATCTTAATATTTTCCAGTATGTTTAGAAAGGTGTAGTGAGAATCTTGGGGTATGGTGGGGGATCTGTAGCAAGCTACAATTTGGATTGCAGTCTTACCTAGTGTTAATTGCACTTGGAGAATTTCAGACACATTGTGTTGGCCAACTAGCCTGGTGGTGTGAATATCCTTGGTGAATATTGACACTCCTCCACCTTTAGTGTTTCGGTCCTGGTTTGGTGGCCGAAAAGTGTGGTAAGAGTTGTAGCCTGGTATTGCAGGGGTGCTCCCTGGAGCCTTGAACCAGGTCTCAGTTACTGCACAGATATCGATGTTCTCCATTTTTAGGAGTGCCTCGAGAGAGTGCATTTTGAGGTTTAGACTTCTAGCATCGTCTTCTATGTGTTGCTTAACTCTAGTCCAGAAATCCAGTATAAATTCACTAATGTATATATTGTCCCATTTATCTCTAAAGTTACCAAGCAAAGCATTTCTCCTTTATCTTGATAAGTATTTATAACTTTAGGCATAATGGCAGAGTTCTTCCATAAAATTATTAAATCTCTTGTCTTTTGTTTATGATGTGAACTTGTTAAAACTGAATAATTGCTAATACTCAGTTTGTTTAAATCTACTTACAGAATATGCATTTCCTGTAAAAATATAAGCTGTGGGATTTGTATATATTTAATCAAACTTCCCCTTTTACAACTATTGTTCAAACCATTCACATCAATGGAAATACATTTCATGCTTAAACTATTACCTACAGAATTACTCAGCATGTATATATGGTACTACTAGAGAAAAAAGTAAAAACATACATAAAATTGGTGAAAATAACTTGATTAGTAGTGAAATGACTGTGATTTTAGTAAACTTAAGCACCCCCTCAAAAAAAAAAAAAAAAAAAAAAAAAGGAAGTAAAACATTAAATATTGAATTAAAGAACAAACTATACACTCTGTCGAGTAAAAAGAACCCCTACATTTAAATTGCCAAGACATCCAAGTGCACCCTCTACAGCCTTTATCATATCTACCCCTAAGTTTGTCTACCTAATAGCTTTATTTTTAACAGAAAATAGGCAAATATTAATTTGAACCATTTATCTAATTAATATGTAAATATACACAAGTTACCATACTAAATGTGAGCCTCCAGTTTAACTAATACATATAAACTCATTTTAAACTGCAGCATCTATAATAAACAATAATGTAAGTCTATCTAGTTCACTATATATTTCTATTACAAAACAAAAAAAAAAAAATAACAGTTAATTTCATACCTCCAATTAATATAAAGACATACTAGAAACATTTTAAATATTAAATTAAATATATACATAAATAGAGCTGTCTAGTAACTTCTCATAAGCTTATGAAGCAATGCAGATTAAAATAGCGTGTGTATCACTTTAAAGTACTAGTCAGCTTGAGAATATGATGTTTGACCTTTAGCTAGTGCAGTTACGTCATGTCTGGGCTGTTTAGTTTCATTTTGGGATGGTCACACTATCGTGAGAGAATTTAAACTAAGAAAATACTCCAGCTGAAGAAAAGGACTTGAAAAAATGAAGATGGAGTGTTTTTAGCTCTTGGCGGGAAAGCAAGAACAGAAGGTAAGTAAACTATAAAAAACACTTCAGAATTTCATCTTGAGCTTATGAAGTGATTAACTGTAAATTCCTTCACTTCATGGCAATATATTTATCTAAATAAGCATTTAACTTAACTGAAATGTTTTAAAGTATAAAATCTAGGAGTCTACATTAAATTATTACAATTATTTAATAAACTAGTCAAACACCTATATTCATCAATATAAATCCTAATGTAAATCTATGCAGCAAAATATTAGTAAAAGAATTACATTTTCAGCTTTCTGTATAGGAATATACTATTGATCACTATGGAGATGTCACACATAAACATTTAATTCACTCCAGAATTATTACATTTATTAGCAGAAACTATAACATGTCCTTAAGTAAATTGGAATAAGAATGCTCAGTCTTTTTCTAACCTTTAGTCATGGTACCATAATATAGTAATGTAAACAGTGTGTTGTGTTTTGGAGAACTGAACACTACATATGTGCTTTTATAATTATTAAGTTGCTTTGTATGGAGTTAAAACTACTTAAAAAGGCACCATATAAACTTCTTTAATATGTTTACCATAAGCCAAGTTTATGGTGTTGTGATATTATATTATGAATGGATTACCACAGGTAAATAATCAATATTAGAGAAATAAAAAAATAAAGGGCACTTTTCTGTTATCGCGGCAACACTTCAAAATGAGCGCTTGCAATCTTAGCAGGTGCTCGCACTGATCTCACGGCTGCTGCTGAAGTGGGCCACATACACACACTTTTTTGTCACAGATAATTATTACATTTTATCCATAACAGAAAACTATCCAAGACACATCGCTTCTTGGACTGCTGACTATATAGGGTGAACATATTCCAGTTATATGCTGGTGATGCTGTTTCCTGGAGTAAAACCTTTACAAACTTCACTGATCCATAGTAAGCATCATCCTACAATTACTTATGTATTTCCATTGTTCGTCGGTTATAGCTCAAGCACTTCCTTTTGGAACAACCCCTTTTTTCAAAACCTGAATAGTGGTTTGTCCATTACATGCAGACCAAGTACCCAAGACATCTTGGCTTTGTCCCACACAGCCATTATCATGAGGTGCAGCCTTTCAGTTGTTGCCATTAGTTCACCTCAAAGTTGAAAAAATGTACTGTCAAAACTTTTTTAGCAAGGCTACCACAGTAGTGCAGCGGTTAGTGTTGTCGCCCCACAGCAAGAGGTTCTCCTGTTCAATTCTTCTGTGTGGAGTCTGCATGTCCTCCCCGCGGTCGAGTGACATTAAAGATATGCAGGTAGGTGTGTGCGTGAGTGGGTGTGCCTTCTTTGAAGGTTGGGTGCCGGGCTGGCAACTCGGCACTGTAAAAATCCACTGCAAATCATTACAGGACCGGAGTTTTGCTGTGGCGATCCCTAACCAGGAAAAGCCGAAAGACATTACTTACCTTACTTTGCCAGCATTTACCAGCACCAATCTGAGTATGGAGGCTTTTCAAGGTACTGTTTGCAGCTCAAAAATAGTGTCATAAATGCACTCCGCTCTTTTCTTTCTTAACTGTGATCCCACTTCAATGGTGTAATTCTGTGTGTTCCAAACTGACATACACAAAGGCTCTTCACATGGATGCTGACTGGTTTGCTTTAGGCTGTTATTTTGCTGCTGTAACAGAATATATTTCATTACAGCAAGCATATAAGCAACAATTTCAGCATGTACTAAATGCATTTTAGAAAAGAAGGCACTTTTTCGATGTTAACCCAATAACGGAATGCACTCATTAGAAGTGTTGCCCCATTAATGGAAAAGTACCAAATAAAGGAGCTTTTACCTTTTTTTTTGTGAATTGTGTAATGGTGAAGTTTCATTCTAGTAGAATTGTATATATAACAGAAGGTAATATAACTGCAGAGATAAATATAAACAGTAGTTAAAAAATGTACTTGTCCTTTAGTCTGTTATTTTTCTTGTCTGCTATTTTCCAGTTGTTTTTCTCTGCTTGACTCTTGAGTGAATACATAGAGCAATCCATTTCTTCTGTTTGATCTATAATGTTGTTGTTTGACAGATATGTAACAGCAGAGTCTAGTGTGTCAAAGGTTTTGGTGCTATCCAGAAGAAATACTTTAAGTCTTGCAGGGAACTTGATGAATGTTAAGATGTTTCTTTCTCAGTTCCTTAATTAATGGTAAAAATTCCTTTCTTTTTGTAATTACTGCAGATGAATAATGAACTGCGGTGGTGGTGCTGAGGTAGCGTTGTCGCCTCACAGTAAGACGCTGTCCTGTTTGATTCTCAGCTAAAGCGTCTTCTGTGTGGAGACATGCGTGAATGGGCATACCTTCGTTGAAGGTTGTGCATCAGGGCCGGCAACTCGGCACGTGAAAATCTACTGCCAATCACTAGCGGACCAGAGTTTCACTGTGGCGACCTCTAACCGGTAAAAGCCAAAAGACACAACAACAACAACAGGAGATGAATAATCATTGTCAAATCTAATAATATTTTCATTGAACTTAATTGGAGAGATAGCCCAAGCTGTTTTCAGTACCAATTCCTTGTCTTGTGAAGAAAGAAAGCATACAGTTATAGACCTTGGATTAGAGTTTACCTTTTTAGAAGGTGAAGAAGATGCCATTGACCTATGGCTTTTTCTAGGCCATAGGAGACGGATTCCTGTAGATTTAAGATGTTCGGTAGCCAAGATGTGAGGAAGTTTATGATGTTGTCCCCTGTTGTTTTTTCTGGCAAGCCATATGTTCCTTCTTGAGCTATTTTCTAGATCATCTACTTTACTAATTAAGGATGTATTTTGTTTTGACAGAAACTCTGCTTGAAGTTCCTGTTCAGATAATCTGACCTCGAGGTTATTTAAGGATTATTCCATACTAGTAATCTGGGTGTTATGTTGCATTATCATTTATTTCAATAATCCCATTTGCTTTGTACTCTCTTCTTTAAAGGACTCCAGTTTACTGTCCATCTTTTCTATTTTTATAGATAAAGCATTCATAGTAGAAAGCAAGGCTTCTAACTCCTTCTTCAATGGTTAGTCCTGCACACTGCTTTTGGCATAACTCATCTTGAGAAAAAGTCAGCACAACCATCTATGAGTTTTTTTTTCAGGAAAATCAGCAAATAAAGACAAAAAAAAAACAAAATAGTCTTCCAGGAACTTTAAAAAAATATGAATACATAAGTTTGATAAGTCAACTGGTCCTGGTTTTTAACATTTCCTGTCAGAAATGAATATTAGATAGCAGAGCTAAGGGAAAGTGATGTTAACCAGTCAGTGTATTGACCATACCCCCCTTTTGATCACAGACATATATTTGAGATATACCAGTCAGACGTGGTTGTAGTATGTGCACAAATGGATGTGGGGAGAGCTAGTCTTTACTTGAAGGAAACTGACTTTCTGTCATTTGTTCACAGTCAAATATTAATAGTTGCAGGTGTGTGTTAAACTGAAAAATTCACAATATGATACAAAGTGTGAAGAAGATACATGGCAGATAATACAAACGTTTATTTAATGGAAGCGCTTTCACACCATTAGTAGGTGCTTCATCAGACCAACAAAAAATAATCATAGTCTGAATGAAAGAGTTTCTATCAAACCTTATTTAAAAGCTCATCCTCTTAAGTAATGTTTATGATTATATTTTGTCTTATATATGCACTGATTTCTAGCGATTTATAATATTAAAGTAGCACTGTTGCTTTAATGATGGGAATGTCTAAAGTGATTAGCAATGAATCACATGCTATAATTGTTAATGGTTTTAATTTGTTAATGTATTTAAGTGAATGTGATTATTTTTTGTTGGTCTGATGAAGCACTTACTAATGGTGTGAAAGGGCTTACCATTAAATAAACGTTTGTTTTATCTGCCGTGTTTCTCCTTCACACTTTATATTATATTGTAGATTTGTGCAATTTGGGTATTAATGGAATTAATTCACAGTGGCACTTCTTTTATTTTTAAATTGAAAAATTGCACTTCTTTTATTTTTAAATTGAAAACTTGCTAAATATAGAATTTGTTTCACATGATAGTGAAATGAGTGATGTAGTCTTAGTTAAAGGTGGTATTTGGGGATGGATTTCAATTTAGACTGTGCATGAAAGTAAATGATTGAAAATGTCACCTGATGACAGTTAAAAAGAATATGGACATAGGATTGGTAAGGGCTGTGTGTGAGACACAAGATGAAATGCATTGCAAAAGTGCAACAACACGTTAGAAGTATAAAGGGTGGTTATTTGGGGAGAGAACAATTTGTGCTTAAAAGGAACTGATGCACTGTTGTCTGATCAAAGTTAAATGACTGCAGATTTGGAATATCAGGGCAGTATGGATGCAAAACAACACTTAAGCATTACTATGGATATATTTTTCACTTATTTACTGTCTCACATCGGGGGGGTATATAGCTGAAAGGTCTTAACTGGGACTCAGATGGAAGATAACGTGTGTGTGTGTGTGTGTGTGTGTGTGTGTGTGTGTGTGTGTGTGTATGCATGCACTCGCATGTGCATACATGTGTATGTGTAAATACATTACTCTAAGCAGACATTGTTTCACTTGACCACAGAACATCACAGGTGTACCCATTTATTGTTGCTCAACACCAACCTGCAATACAGATAGTACCCTGCTCCAGATGAATAATAATCACTGGGGGAGCTCGTACCTTCATCGATACCACATGGCAACAGCAGTCAGGAAATCCCCCTGTCTATCCAAGCTAATAACTAAGAGGTATCTTATCAAGGTCAAAAGAAATGATCATCCCTCTATAGTCTACACTGATCAGACCAATTACAGAATATAATGCTATTTTTAATCAATATCTATCCAAACATATCATGAAGCTAAAAAGACCACACAGATGTTCCTAACTAAAAGATCACTGGACTAAAGACCTTCAGCTGTCAAGACAGGCTTGAAGCTGTGCCCCTATACAACATCTCTTTTGGATGTGTTAGGTGATTTATGTGTGTGCTACCTTCTGCTGTTAAGAATCTCCGAACCTCCACAAAGCAAATGGCTTCACAAACTAAAGAACTGAATCTGTAGTGAAAATAAGACCTGCAGGAGTGACGGATTTATTACTCAGCACTTTCTCCATTTCTAGAATAATCTTCCATTACATATAAAACAGAGTGGTACCTTTGCTTCCCTTAAGATAAGCAGTGAAGATTGGATTGGTACTCATAAATTTATCCTGGGTCTGATTTGTTTTGTCTTCCTGGAGGCAGGAGGTCTCCCAGTGAGGGTGGGTACTGGCAAGGTGGTTAGGGTTCATGGACTGATTCTGCCTTGTAAGCCCAGTAATTCTATGAATAATTTCAGTGCACATTTTAAAAGGAACACTAAGAATCCATATGGATCCCAAGATAAATTTTAGGGCTTTGCTTTTCTGTTGTCTAGGTAACTGAAAGACTGGACAATGGTTTTATTTTTTTAAATACTCAACATATTTACATATTTTATGGTTCTTTTTAATTTGTCAGAAATACCAGTGACATAAGCGATTAAAGTCGGTTTCTTCTTGATCCTAATACTCAGGGAAGAATGACTGGAGCAGTGAAGAATTATATTGCCAACATAAAGAGTAATGAATAAGGTTAGTTGTCACTACACAGGGGAAGAGCAGAACGGGTCCTAGCATGCATCCTTGTGGGACTCCTGAAATAGGAATACTAAGGTCAGATAGGTGGTCGGAGGCGAGCATTTTAAAAGTTCTTTGGCATTGGAAGCCTTGAAACCAATGTGATGCATTTGTGTCAAAGCCAATATGATTGTGTTTTGAAGTAGGTGGTTGTAATTAACTGCATCAAATGCTCTTTTTAGATCTATAAGTATTTAGCTTGAGAGAAAACCATTATCCATGGATGTATATATAGCCTATCAATGACTGAATACACTGTACTTAAAGTATCATAGACAGAACTAACGAGTCCATATTTATAGAGCTGGTCCATAATTTGGTTGTAAATAAGTTTTTCAAAAATAATACTGGGGAGAGTAAGAAAAAAATAAGTGATAGTCTTGTGTGCATGAGGGAGTAGTTTTATGCATTGGAGTTATGACAGCATGTTTAAATTGGGGAAGGTCAACCCTTGGGAGGAGAGGTTGACAATGGGAGCTACAGGTTCAGGGTGGTGATGGTAGATGTGGGGTGACAGCAGAGGAGTTATGACAGCATGTTTAAATTGGGGAAGGTCAACCCTTGGGAGGAGAGGTTGACAATGGGAGCTACAGGTTCAGGGTGGTGATGGTAGATGTGGGATGACAGCAGAGGAGTTATGACAGCATGTTTAAATTGGGGAAGGTCAACCCTTGGGAGGAGAGGTTGACAATGGGAGCTACAGGTTCAGGGTGGTGATGGTAGATGTGGGATGACAGCAGAGAGACTACTAATATTCTTCTCTTCCTTCTTTTCTGTAAACATTTTGACCTCTTTACCTATAATAGATTTAAAACTGAAGTATGACACTGGGAAGCTCATCTGAGACAGATTTGTGGGTGCAGTGACCACAGAGATAATTATAATCACAGCAGGTGGTATCTAAGAAGCGCACATCTCACATGACAGTATGGGCTCTTTTTGTTCCCCTGAAATCACATTGATAGAATGCAGTTTTGATAACCTGGTTGTTGACATGAACCACCATTTTCACAAGCACAGTGCATAGTCCATAAATGGGATTTGTGCACGATGTGCATGTAGTGTGGATATTTAGCACAATTTATAAACATGAGTCAATCTAGTACTTTGCTGTAGTTGCATACAGGTGAAACTCCTTGAAAGGGTATGGCTTACACTATCTACAAGATGTTTTTCTGCATGGTCATGGGAGTGGGGGTTGTGAGAGGTATGTCATCTTCTAGTGGAAGTAGGTGCTTTGCAAACCTGCTTATTCTTCATTCCATCAGTCTGGTTAGAATAACAAAAATGTACTTCATACATTAAAAGCAGGAACCCAAAGAATACTGTACCAACTACAAAAGCTAGAACAGGTGAGCAGGAACCCAAAGAATACTGTACCAACTACAAAAGCTAGAACAGGTGAGCAGGAACCCAAAGAATACTGTACCAACTACAAAAGCTAGAACAGGTGAGCAGGAACCCAAAGAATACTGTACCAACTACAAAAGCTAGAACAGGTGAGCAGGAACCCAAAGAATACTGTACCAACTACAAAAGCTAGAACAGGTGAGCAGGAACCCAAAGAATACTGTACTAACTACAAAGTCTAGAATAGGTGAGCAGGAACTCAAAGAATACCATACCAACTACAAAGGCTATAATAAGTGAGCAGGAACCCAAAGAATACTGTACAAGCTACAAAGGCTATAACAGGTGGGCAGGCAGTATTCAGACTTTGCATTATTCTTGGAACACTTCTTTTGTTTCCACCAGATCACTATACCTTTGGACAGCTATGTCCCATTTGCAGTTGCTCTCGCACTCTTTGGTACTACAGAGCTACAAATCGGCAAATTCTGTGTCATACAGTGGAATAGTTCCACAGTCACTGGCATGCCTGATTCATAATGCTTAAGGTCTTAACCTCAGAGCTACAAGGCATAGCGTTTGATTCTGACCTCTGGTTATTGGCTAGACCTGTAATAGTCTGCCAGCTAGTATTTACCTATGGATATACATGGCTCATTGCCTGTGCTTATGGAACACACCTCTTATGCATGTCATTAGCATATTTAGCTCTGATCCTTCATAGCTTTCCACAGATGGAAGTTTAATTATGGTACGGTGTTGTGTTGGTGTTGTGGTTGTGATGGTGTAGTTGGAACAGTGTGGTGGTTGTGCTATGCAGTGAGTAGAAACACTCTTTGTTTTACAATTAATGGCAGTTTCAGATCTTCCATGCCAATGATACTGCTCAGATGTATTATATTGAGTAGTGGCATTAACTTTACAGTATGAGTGGGGTTTTCTGTGTGTAGTTAGTTGCTGCTAGTATGCATTGTCATACCCATACTGTATGGCTTATGTAGGGACTCATACACAGCTGAGTAATGCTTTATGAATTGTGTTCAAGCATGTCTTCTCCAATTTACATATCCTGCTACACTTTGGCTAAACAGTGGCTACACTGCCATTATATGTTGTTTCTGAAATATGTAAAACTATGCTATGTACTAATTTGTGCCAGCCCTGTGAGATTCAATATCATGTTTATGAATACTACCTGATACTGCATTCAGTTTGTTCTCACTCAACTACCCTAAACCCATACCCCAGATCCTCGACATAAAACACTGTGGAATTTTTCATGGATTCGTCAGAATTATTCTAAATGTATAGTTGGGAGAATAAATTGCCCTAACACAGTTAAAGAACTAAATAATATACAGCCATTTGAGAGTTATTGGTGTATTTGTGCTTACTACATTTTAATAACAGTCATAAAGCCCCGTTCTACTTGTGTCTTTGTGATTGTGCAAAGTGTTTTTGTTTTAATCCCATCGTTTTTTTAAAGAAAGTCTCTGTTCTTGAGATTAAAAAATAGGAAAAACTCTCCTAATATCAGAAATTCACTGTTCAGTTTAAGAAAACTTCATTTTGACTGTTAATTTAGAGAGTACATTTGACTTTATGCTAGTTGTCTCATGAATTATCATTTGAAAATATTATTGATTTTAACTCTTTGTTAATAATGACTTAATTTTAGTGGGTATGGCAGTTATATAGAACAGATTTGGTACATACATGAGCCAATAAGACAAACATTCCCTTTTTTGTGATAATCTTGAATGATGTTTTCTAAAGTATATCAAATTTCTGCTATACAAAGCAAGCTATTATTGATATAATCCATGCCAGCAGAGTTTTTGTCAGTTTAAATGTACAAATTATTTTATTTACTAAGCATGATATTTAAAAATGTTCACTGACATCTTTTCAAAATGTGCATATATCTAACTATACAAAGGTAGGAGAAGAAATTTTGAAAAAGGTGTTAAAGGAAGTTTAACAAAATGAAAGATAATAATAATAACTGCTCGAGCAAACTGCAAGTCTTAACGTAGGATGTCAGGAAAGAATTTAACTTTGAAGACCATTAAATCCTAATAAGATGAATGAATTTCTGTGCCAGTGAGGTAATATAAGCCATTTATATATTCCAACACAAACAAAGGAAAAAAAACACTACTTTCCTATGAATTACAACAGCACTGATCTACAGTTGTGCATAAAATGTAAGAAACAGATCAGCCCATTAAAACTACTGTTGAAAACTAATAAATACTGCAGTCAGCCTTACATTTTCAGATCATTGCAGCTATATAAATGTTATAAAAAGATTGAATTAAGAGCAACTTAGAACTCTTGGCGAAGACAGGAACAGCTGACAGTAGGTAGCTTCTTTTTCTTGCTCCTGCAAAATATATTCAGGAGCACCAGAATATGGCCTTGAATGTATCAAACTGCTACATCCGCAGCTTTAAACATAGACTAGACCTACTGTGTAATCCTATAGTGAACCAGGAAATGTGAATCAAAAAATATCAGCTTGTTTCATAAGCTGTACCAGTTGAAAAAGCTCTTTTCTGGTCTCTAGTCATATATATTAGTTTGGAAAGTAGAATGTGAAACTCTCTAGGCAGTAATGTTTTATACTGGCAAGCAGTCCATCCATCCACAACTCATTTTTCCCATTTTTGCACATGATGTTGGAATGCCACTTCAACAGTAACAATAATCTAGAGCCAAGGTTCACACTACCAGGTGACTAGCCCTGCTATAGTTGTTCTTCTATACCACACACTCGAACGCACACGCACACCTATGGCCAATTTACTCCAATTCACCTACTGCATGTCTTTATAATGTAGTAGGAAATTGGAGCACCTGGAGGAACCCAATACAGGCACAGGGATGACATGCAGACTGTGCACAAAAATCACCCTAGCTGAGAATTGAACTGGGGAACCTTTTGCTGTGAGGCAAAATTCCTTGTATTGGATGGTCTAAATTGGCTGTAGCTATCACTGTGTATATGTATGTGTGGTATAACAGAATAACTGTGGCAGGGCTAGCCACCCAGGTGTGATATAAGAGAATAACTGTGGCAGGGCTAGCCACCCAGTGGTATGAACAGTGGGTCTAGATGATTGCCACAGTTAAAGTAATGTGCAAAAATGGAAAAAGGGGTTATGGATGGGTGAATAGACAGACGGAAGGATTTCTGTACTTCTCAACCTTCAGTGCAAGTAGTTCATTGATTTTTCATCTGTCATAAGTGTCTATGTCTCACCAAAGCCTATTTCTTTGTACTGGCTATGGACTGCAGTTATTTATAAACAAGAAAACTTAGTTGAGGGGATCATTGCAAAAGACTGAGAACAAAAGTTATCATCTGCTTTGAGGAGGTCCAATGCCATTAGGTGTTAGCAACTCATTACCTACAAAATCTTAGGCTATTAGCTCCTTTCTTTTTAACTATGCTATCAACTACGCACAAGCTGTTCATAGCCAAGTAATGGTCCCAGGCTACATTAAAAAATATTTTGTGGTAATCATTTCTCTGATTTTATTTTTCAAATTTCAAGCTTTTTTTTATTTTTGCTTCTGCTTCTTCTGATCTTCAATTTAAGTCAGAAAGTTCTAATTGCATCTAAATGTAGACTTTGTTTTTTCACTCTGCATTTTCCCTGCCATGTCAAACCCAGAGCTGTTGGACATGCTACACTTAAAGAAATCCCAATCCCTCAGAGCTACACGCTCCAGGGATCTAAACCTTGTCATCACAATAAACAAAACATGCTGGAGGGATAGGTTCCTGACCCAGAGACTCCCCAGACTCTGGAATAGATTGCCCATACATGTCAAGCAGAGTTCCTCTTTGGACCTCTTCAAGAGGAACCTTGACGATTGAGTGGGAGAAAGGAAATTCACCCCAGGGATCACGTCAGTCGCCCTGCTAGACAGGGGTCCAGGAAAGTAAATAATGTGGGAAGAAATAGCCAGGGAATTGTTATGGCTAGGCTTGTATAGGCCTTAGGGCTGATAGCCTAGTACCAACCTATGAACCTATGAACCTATTATGCCTTAGGGCATTTTTATCACATTACCATTTTCTCATAATTACCATTTATTGGTTCCTTTGCAGAACTGTTGGTCATTTCTTTTAACACTTCTTGTCTACATTGTCTCTTCTCATTTGGCTACTCTGATGTTTATTTTGGCAGTGGATAGCAGGGCATTTAGAACATGTAGGTGTGTTCATAAGATAACACCACAGAACAAGAACTGCTGTGCCTGTATTGTTTAGCTTAAGAGCATGTGGTATGTGATATTTGTAAGATTTTACCACTAATACCGCATGCTGAAATTGTTGAAATGGAGACAGGTCTTGCACTCATCCCACTGAAAATTCACTTCTGATGACTTCTTTGGAATCAACTCCATTGACTGTGAGTATCGAGTCTCTGGTTACTCAAGGAATTATCCCCAAAACAGGAAACAGCAGAAGCTTAAAACTGAGAAACAAAGACAGGCCTCTCCAGGTTCTTAACCAGAAAAAGCTAGAAATATATATCCTATTAAACTGTAAGAACTTCAGATATGGCTTCTTTTATGGACTCAGAAGTCTCTCACATATGAGAGTCTAATAAGAGGCTAGCCCTGAAAAGGACTTTTGGTTTACTTTACATTAAATTCCTTATGTTCTGGGAGAGCACAGCTTTACTTTTTTAGTTATCTGTTAGAGCTGGTAGACCTCCTTGTATTTTGCTATAGTTTACTACTGCTAGCATGCAGTAAAAAAAATCTCAGATAGCTGTTTAGCAACAAGTTAAATCTGACTTTATTAAATAACCACACTAGTTTTATTTTTAAGAGGAGATGGATGAGAACGTGGAAAGGGATGGAAGACCTTTATAACTGTCAGTGTGACATTTAAGACTGCATAGCCCATCTTTTCAATGACACAGTGGAGATCATTCCAGTTCTGGTTCAGGCATAACCAACATAGGCAGAATAATCAGACGTCAACCAAAAGCAAGAGTAACTTTCAGAACAGTTACCGCCCAGAGACAGAAATATTGTCAATAACAAAGGAATCATGGCTGTCCTTATAGCAGACAGTAATAGAATCCTTGAGACCATGGTGACTGTCTGGGGTTGTCTGTCCATCCACTTGCAGTCATGGTGGATCATCATAAAGGGCAAGTGGATAAAGGGCAGTAGTACCCTGATATTACACTGTTCCCTTCCACACTTCTTCTAAGCTCTGTCCTCTTCCCTTGTTGAATCTCCTTAATCATCTGAAGAATGCAATAAGAAAGGAGGTCTTAAACCTCCAACAAATAAGAGCCATCCACAAGTTCCACCAGACCAGAGAAGATTAAATTGTCACTCCAGGTTCTTTTTGTTGCCCAAGAAAAGAAAGATCCTCAGAAGCTCATGTGAAGATTGGAGGAAGATGGGCGAAGGCTGCCAGCCTAGTCAAATAGAATTTGATACATAATTCTATCAATTGCATAAATAAATGTAAAATACAGGCTTGTGTTTTTAAATGAAAGAAAACATTGTAAAATGTGAACTTCAAGATTGTTGCAACATTGCCATCTGCTGTAAGGAAAACCAAGCCAATCATTTCAAATATGTCTTTTGAAGTTGAAAAGATCTTATGAATCCCTTTGATGTTTACAAGTCGCCTCCAGTGAATCTGGTTGAAGGTTTCATGCCCATTGTTTTAAGGTTAAAGTTAAGGGCCAGAATTTACATGTGGAAGGTGCTTTATTGCTCTGGTTTCTGCTAGAGTGTATATGTGAAATGCCTTTTATTGGTGTAGTCTCCTGAGCAGGTGCTAGCTTGCTAAATAATGCAGTTTGTGGCCTGGGAACTCCAGACTAAGTGTCAAAATGATGTAATTTGGGAGGGCCTTAGAGAGCTGTTGGTTAGTCTTTAAAAACTATTGTTGAGTGAGAGACTAAGAAGCATTTTGATCTTGGACATCTAACCCAGCACTGCTTATGCTTTATGTATGTAAGTAGGATTATAGCATTGTGATTTCTCTTAGGAATAGTTAAACTTAGAAGAAAGTTAGACTAAGTATTTTTCTTTGAAATCAGATATTTCCTACGATATTGTTTTAAGTTTCTATGTGATCTCTGAACTTGTGTAGCATTGTACTGTAGTAGTTTTGTCTTGTGTTTTAATTATTTATTATTAAATATTTTAAAACCTTTACCTGTGGCTGGTTTATGTAGAGATAATTTAACCTCTAAAGTACAGTACATATTTACAGATTTTACTGCCTAAGTCACCTCAAATTAAGCCTTGACTGTTTAGTCATACTGCCATTGGATTATAATATTGCACAGTAATAATTGGACACCCTTTTAAGGGCCTTTTAGTAGCTGATAATTATTAGCTGGGTGGTGGCAGGAATTGCTACCATATGGTCTGGGTAATAGGGGCACAGCTGGAGAACCTGTGCCGGCCTTTTCCCAGGAGGGTCTGTGTGGTTGTATAACCTCTTCTCAAAGTGTGTGTGTGTTGTGTCAGCTACTTGGGCAAGGACATAAAGCACTGGTTTGACAGAGAGGGTACTGGAGGTTTTAGCTTGCCCAGCTAGGCTGAGACCTGGACCCTATAGCTGTGCTAGTGTGGAGTCTTATTGGGGACCTGGTGAGCAAGGGAGCAACCAGCCCCAGACTGACTGTGATCTCTGTTTGCACTTAAGGGAAATTGTGCTTTACTGTGTGTATTAGTTATCCTTTCCTCTTCTAGGAGTCACCCTCTCTGGTGTCAGTGGTGAGGATTGGGGCTCCTTGATTGCTGGGCCAGAGCTTGGGTGTCACAGCCCGTATTATACATTTGACTGGCCTAAAAGATCTAATCTCAGAAGAAGCCATTTGCATGGTCATGGTGCAGTCCATGTTTCCTTGATGGCTAGAAGGAGACTTGATTTTTTTCATTGCTCTCTTGGATACCTGCTTCCACATCAAAATTGTAATATAATTCAGAAGGTTTCTACAGTACTGCATAAGCACTAGTTAGTACCAATTCAAGATTTTGCTAGTTACTCACAATTTAGTGTCTATGGCATCAACAGGATATGTATCCATAATCACAGCAAACCGGAGGATGCAATGAGTGAAGGTGTTTCCCTACATGGATGACTGGTTTCTCATTGCTCCCTCCCCAAACAGGCCAACATGTGCTGCAGAGTCTCTGTTCAACCTGTTTCAGACCCTGGTAATCTCAGTGAACTCTGTAAATCCCCACTTGGAGCTTTATAAAAGGCAGTCTGTCTCTGTCTGTGCCCTTAACAGGATCCTAATATTACAAAATCTGGCCTGACAAATTGTTTTCTCATAGTTTGCCTTAGGCAGCAGTAATCTACATGGTTCCCTTTACAAGGTATTATATGCAGATTTTTCAGTGGATACTACAAGCTTAGTGGCCCCTACTTACAAATCCTATGTTCCTGCAAGTCAAAATGTCCAATGCATGCAGGTCACATCTAAAATTATGGCTGCATATTCCAAATATGATTATGAGCAATCCTGTCTACACCTCTACCTTCTTAATGGGTGTCATCAAAGATGCCACTGACCTAGAATGGGGGGGGGGGCATTGTCATGGGGGCAGATTATCCAAAATATGCAGTCACAAAAAGAGGATAGATTACCCATCATGTCTCAGAAATGAGATCAGCCCTTCTCACAAAGAAGGCTATTCAGGACTTCCTAAAACAAGTTTCTATAGACATGTCAACAAGCAAGGGAATACTTGCTTTTACCTTTTATTGAAAAGCAGTGAAACTATGGGAAAGGCCTATTATAAATGAACCACTTTCTAGCTGCCGGCCATATAATTGGGAAGCTAAATTTCTAATGGGCATGCTTATTTATTGCTTACTGATACCTCACAAGTGGCCTCTAAATCCAGCAGTAAAACTGTTCTGTTAGTAGGGTAAGTCTTACTGTGACATGCTTGCTTCCCCAGTCAATACTGAGAGCAGCAGCTACTTTTCCCTAACCCTTCCACTGGGGGAAAGTCCCAAGGATACTCTCATCCAGAAATGGTGCCTGGGACTCCTTTATGTTTCCCACCCCCATTTCCTCTTATTCTGATGTTCATAAAGGCAGACCAAGTCCAAGGTAATCCTTAGTGCCACATTTTGGTCTTGACAGGTTTCTTTCCTTTTGCACAGGCCTCACCACTATGAGAAGCTTCTTTATCTGTTGTCTTGCAGGGCCCTCGTGATTGACCCCACCCAGAAAGCTTCTTTTGGATGTCTATACCTTCAACTAACTGCATGGTTTCACCATTTCCAATAATGGCCTGAGATCTTGCACACCCATCAAGTGCAGTTTTAGATCTTATCTCTGCATAGAAACCTAATACTAGAAAGGAAAAAAAAACAAATGGAGACATTTTTCTGTTTGGGTTGCATCTCTTATAGATTCTTACACAGCTCCAGTGCCTTCTGTGTTAGATTATCTTTTTCAAATATCCCACATGTGCCTCAGTTGTTCCTCTCTAAAAGTACACCTGTCTGCTATGCTCCTCTAACATTAAGACCCTAACTTATTGTCCTTAATGCCCTTAAAAGTGTGTAGGAACTTCTTAAAGGGTAAATTGCTGATTAGACTTCTCAAAGGATCCTGTTCCTCCATGGAATTTATATGCTGTTCCTGAAACGTATATTTGTCCTGGTTTTGAACAAGCTTTAATTGTAAAGTTGAAATTCTTGTCTTGGAAAAAATGAAAACATGTTTTCTCTATTACTTCAGCAAGGGAAGTTTCAAACCTGCAAGTATTATTAGTGAATACTCAATTTATGCCTAAAGTAACAACTCCGTCAATATACCTACCTACACCCCTTCCCTGCTATTCAAACAGAAGTAAATGTGTGTTATAGTGTATGGCTGCCCACAGACATGTCAGATTTTATATACACAGAACTAAAGCATTTAGCTAAGATTCCCAGTTATTTGCCTTTCTACATTAAAAACTTCACTCTGAAGTTTCTAAAACAACACTAGCTAAGTGGCTGACTTGACTGCATAAAGTACAGTTTTGTACCTACCATAAATGTAGATGTTCGAGTGCTCATACAGCTGCAGTCATTACAGATGGGTTATCCTGCCGTCAGGTGGGTCCTCGGTCGGCCGAATTCCAAAGTCCAGGTCCGGCGTCGGTTGTTGTCGCTTCTTCCCTGATGTCAGTGCGACAGGGGTATAAAAGAGGCAGCTGACACCATTTTCTTCAGTTTCCCCAGATGTCAGGTGCCCCCAGAAGGAAGGCAAAACAAAAAATTATGCAAACATGCAATGATGATAAATCAAAAAACAATAGTTGCAAGCAAATACACCATAAAGGAAAACCCCCAAAAGGTTAAATGATAAGGTGTTTGTCATAAGGCCTGTCCTAAGAGGGGATGGAGGGAGGGTAACCTGGACTGCAGCTGTATGAGCACTCGAACATCTACATTTATGGTAGGTACAAAACTGTACTATGTTCATCGTGCATACAGCTGCAGTCATTACAGATGGGTAGAATCCCAAAGCTAAGTAACGGTGGAAGGCACTAAGAGGAAGTAGGAGGGGCTAGGATGCCCTGCAGGACTGCTGTGGCAAAGCCCGCTCTAGATTTTGAGTATAGTGGAAGGTGGTAGTGCTTGGAGAAAGTGTGCACTGAGCTCCAAGTAGCTGCTTCCAAAATGTCCTTGGTAGGGACCCCCCTGAGGAAAGCTGCAGAGGTGGCTGTAGCCCTGGTGGAATGGGATGTGATGTATACAGGCACAGTTTTTCCATGAAATGAATAACAAAAGTGTATGCAGTGGGCTATCCATTTTGAAATTGTCTGTTTGGAAATGGCCATTCCCTGAGCACCTGTAGCATAGGACACAAAGCGCTGCTCAGATTTCCTGAATGACTTTGTTCTGTTCAAGTAATAACGAAGTTGTTTGTGAATGTCCAAGGAATGTAGTAGTCTCTCCCCTTTATTCTGTGGATTTGGATAAAAGGTAGGTAAATGAATAGTCTGATTCAAAGCTACACTGGATACTACCTTTCGCATGAAGGTAGGGTTGGTTCATAAGGAAACTCTGTCCTGATGGAAAATGATGAATGGTTGCACAGCCATGAGGGCCTGTAGCTCTAAAACCCTGCGTGCTGAGGTAATAGCCAGAAGAAAGGCTGTTTTCCACGACAAGTATTGTAGCTCTGTTGAAGAAGCTGGCTCAAAGGGAGGCAGGGTCAGCTTTTCCAGTACAAAGTTGAGGTCCCAAGCTGGGACTGGTGGTTTCCGTGGGGGGTTTATATTTTTTGCCCCTCTGAGGAACTGCCTTAATAGAGGATGTGAGACTAAAGGAGGATCTGTATTGTATTGTGCAGAAATGGCTGAAGCGTGGATCTTGATGGAGGAGAAGGAAAGGCCACTGTTTAACATCTCAGCTAGGTATTGTAAAATTTGAGGTATATTTATTACCCAAGGATTCTGGCCCTTTTCTTGATTCCAGGAACAAAATCGTTTCCATTTGGTGGAGTAGGCTTTTCTAGTAGAGGGTCTTCTGGCCTCCAAGATGACATCCTGCACCTCCTTGGAGAGGAGAGTCTGTTGGGAAATTAAGGTATTCCCAATGCAGCTAGATTCAGGGTTTTGAGCTGGCTGTGAAGGGTTTTGTAGTTGTGCTGGGACAACAGAAGAGGAACTAGAGGTAGGGTCCATGGTGGTGAGTGTGTCAGGCTCTTTAGGAGAGGATACCAGTGCTGTCGTGGCCAGTCTGAAGCAATGAGAATCATTTTTGGCCTCTCTGCTCTGGCTTTTAATAGAACTTTGGTCAGCAGAAGAAGAGGCGAGAAGGCATAGACTGTCAATGTTGTCCAATTGAAAGAGAGTGCGTCCACTTTCCAGGCCTGTGGATGATAGGTCCTTGAACAGAATTTTTCCAACTGGTAATTTCTGTGGTTAGCAAACAGATCTATGTCTGGCTGTCCCCATGCCTGAGTTATCTTTGAGAAGACTTGAGGATGCAACTTCCATTCGTGTGGGTCTGTCATATTTCTGCTTAGGTTGTCTGCCAGTGTGTTTTCCTGCCCTGGCAGGAACTGTGCCTGTAGTTGAATTTGTAATTCCAGTGCTGTGTTCCACAGGGTCATGGCTTGCCTGCACAGGGGGTATGAATGAGTTCCCCCCTGTTTGTTTATGTACCACATGACTGTGGTGTTGTCTGTCCTTATCAATAGCTGGCCTGGATGGAGTAGGTCTTTGAAGGTCATAAGAGCATTTTGCACGGCTAGCATCTCCTTTTGGTTGATGTGTAGGTGCTTCTCTTTTTGGGACCATTTTCTCTGAATGCACTGATCTGCCATGTGTGCTCCCCAGGCATAGTCTGAGGCGTCCGTTGTGATGATTTGAGTTGCTTGAGGTAAACAGAAAGGGAGACCTGTGTTTCTTTGGCATTCTTGAGCCCACCACAAAAATTCCTTTTGAAGGCATGGAATGAGTGGTATAATTGTTTCCAAGCTGTGGCTGTGTTGAGACCATAAGTATTTTAGGTACCATTGTAGTTTCCTCATATGCAGCTTTGCACATGGTATTAGTAGGATGCAGGATGCCATAAATCCCAGAGCCTGCAGGACTTTCCTTGCAGTTAGTCTGGTGAAAGTTGCCATTTTGTTGAAGTATTGAGACAGTTGCCCTTGTTTGTCTGGCGTGAGGTAGGCCATCTGGGTGGTTGTATTTAAGCTTGCACCCAGGAAAATTATCTGTTGAGAAGGTATTAGTTTTGATTTCTTTTTGTTCACTGTGTATCCCAGGTAGTTTAACAGTTTTATTACAAATGCCAGATGCTGCAATAGAATGTCCTTGCTGTCTGCCTGGATCAGGCAGTCGTCCAGATATGGGTAGATTTGTATTCCTTGTTGTCTGCAGAAGGCAATTACTGATGCCAGGCATTTCATAAACACTCTGGGTGCAGTAGATAAGCCAAAGGGCAATGCAGAGAATTGGTAATGGGTTGAACCTGCAAGAAATCTGAGGTATCTTCTGCAATCTTGTCTGATAGGGACATGCAGGTATGCCTCCTTGAGGTCCAACGTTACCAGCCAAGACTCCTTGCCCAGCATGGGAAGAAGCTGCTGTAATGTGAGCATCTTGAATTTTGGCACCTGTAGATATGTGTTTAGGATGGCTAGGTCTAAGATGGGTCTCCAATCTTTGCCCTTCCTTGGTACCAGAAAAAGTCTGGAATAAAAACCTTGACCTTGTTCTTTTGCAGGTACTTCTTGAATTGCTTTCATATCCATGAGAGCGGAAATTTGTCTTTGTGCCTCTGCCCATTGATTTTGTGGCAGGTTTGGCAAGCCTCTCATATTTGGAAGGGTGTGAAAGTGGAACCTGTAGCCTCTGTCTATAATGCCCAGAATCCATTTGTCTTTTGTAACAATGTGCCAGTTTTTTGAAAATAATGCCAGTTTTCCGCCCAAAGGTGCTACCATTATAGCTTTGTTTGGCAGGCATAGGGGGAAGTCATTGTGTCTGTTTTCTAAATGACTGTGACCTATCTTCTCCACCTCTTGGGGTTGGTGCTTGCCACTGTCTAGCTCTGTAAGATCCTTGAGATTGTCCTCTACCCCTTGGGCGTCTGTATCTGCCCCTTTGAGGTCTGTCCGTGGCTGGAAAGGACCAATTTTTTGAAGGCCAGTTTCTGCTGAAGCGTGGAGGTTGCACCTGCAAGAAATCTTTTACTGTTTGCATAGATTTTGCTTTTTCCTCCATTTTCTTTAGTACCTCCTCAGCTTTAACACCAAACAATACATCTTTTTGAAGTGGTGCATCTAATAACTTTGCTTTGACATGATCTGGTAAGGTTTGCTCTTTGAGCCAAGCATGCCTACGTATGACAGACCCTGTGACAGCAGCTCTACATGAGGCCTCTAAAGCATCAAAACCACACTGCAAGGTATGTTTACCCACTTGCTCTGCTTCATGCAACAAATCCTGCAACTCTTTCAAATCTGGTTGTTCTGTCTGTGTCATTTTGCTTTTCAGCTGAGATAACAAAAACTGTTGGTACTTTAACATATGAAATTGACAGTTTAATGCCCTCATGGTTAAAGTGGCAGATGTATACACCTTTTTCCCCCACCTTTCTAATGCTCTGGAATCTCTCTCTGAAGGTAAAGGGTTTTTAGCAGTAGAGGCCTTTATTCTCTTGGGACCCTGTGAAATTGTTTCTGGGTCAGCAGAATGGCTTTTATAAAGGAACTGGTGAGAATCAGGAACCCGGTAATACCTGTCTGGTTTAACAGGGGCTGGAGGTAAAGAATCTGGATTAAGACTGGCTTCTGTGCACACATCATCCAAAATATCTAAAACAGGAGGGATAGCAAGGGGCCTATGCTGGGGGAGCAGTACAAATTCCCTGAGCCTTTTCTTGGAATCTGAGTAATCCTGGCCTTCCCAGTGGAAGTGCTCCCTTGGGTTTCCCCAAAAGAGTAGTCCTCAGGGGGGAGACTGAGGGAATAGACTCAGCATCAGAGTCTTCAAAAGGGGAATAGGCAAAATCCTGGTTCTCAGAATGGTCTGAGGTAATAGAAGCCTGGTCCGAGGAGGGAGAGTCTTCCTCCAGTCTGGGTCTTTTGTCAGAGGGGGGTTGAGAACCCCTGATGAGAGTTATCAAATCCTCAGCCATTTTAAGCATCTGTTTTTTAGGCATGGGGCTTGAGAGGAGGTCTGAGGACCCTGTTTTTTAGTTTTCATGGCAGCTTTAGATTTAGTGAGGGATTTAATAGAGAAGGTGGTAGGCCTGAAGACACCTACAGAAATGGTAGGCCTCACTAAATTTTCAGTTTCCCCGCCAAGAGTGGCATCGGTATCTGCAGTGGGAATGGGGACCGAGGAGCCTGCTACCTCGGGTACTGAAGTCACCGGTAAAATAGTTTCATCGGTAGTCAGGGGCTGCGTAGGCGCCTCGCTGAGAACCGGAGAACCGGTAGTCGGCCTAAGCGTGGTCTCAGTACTTGGTGCAGACCTCGGATGTCGGTCCTTGTCTTTGCGTTTTTTGCTTAAAACTGGTGTCGGTGTATCCGATGACATGATATAATTACATTTTTTGCCAAAATAATGAAGGGCAAACTCCGCCCGGTGCTTAATAGTATGTTTGTTGAACCTAGCACAAAAACGGCAGGCTGAGACGTCGTGGTCTGGCCCTAAGCAAGGTATACAGAAAGAGTGAAAATCCTTATGAGGTATTTGCTTCCCACAAGAAATGCAATTATTAACTTTGTCTGACATCAGTCTGAGGCAAGAAAAGTTTCCCCAACGGGGTACTTAGCTTTAAAGAAGACTTCGGCTGAAATACTTTCGTAAATCTCAGAAGCTGGCCAACCGGCACTTGCGAACTGCTTCTGCTTCGGGCACCACGTGGCAAGAAAGACTGAGGAAAATGGCATCGGCTGCCTCTTTTATACCCCTGTCGCACTGACGTCAGGGAAGAAGCGACGACAACCGACGCCGGACCTCGACTTTGGAATTCGGCCGACCGAGGACCCGCCTGACGGCAGGATAACCCATCTGTAATGACTGCAGCTGTATGCACGATGAACATCAATTTGTTCTGAGAAATATAAAATATTCCCCTCTTAGCCTAGGTCACATTTAACTAAGACAGTGGCTACCTCTCAGGACCTTTTCACAGTGCAGTCTTAGATGTGGACAGTAACCTAATTTTCAACCAACATATGTCTACTGTGGTGAGGAAGTCCTTTTATATTGCAAAGCTTATTATGCCTGTGGAGATACATATCCAGCCTTAATAAAGGAATGGCAACAACTCAATTTAGAGCTGGGTTTCAGCTAAGATTAATGCTGGAACATCTCAAACCTGTTGAGGAAGAGTTAATACAGCAAATGGAGCCCCTAGAGAAAGACTTGCTTTATCGTTTTAAAGGGGATGTTTACATCAATATAATAGACACTGCTCTATCTAATGTAATGGTGTTTGAAGCCAGACTGCAACAAACAAAACAAAGGAATTTGCAAAGGGACTACAATGATTTTCATTTGGGAAATGTATTTGTATGTCCCAAAAGTGCTGTTATCTCCACTGACATGCCCCCTCTACCCAGATGACGGTTCCAGGATCGGACGATATGCATCCTGCTTTGAACCACGCTGTTCAAGAGAGACCTTTACATGAGACTGTCAATACAATGACATCTGCTGTGATTGATCACTCTACTCCACCATTAAATCATGAGGCAGTCAATTTTGAGAGAATGAGAGCGAAACCTAAACCTTCATCTGCTCTTAATTCAGATAGTTGTTTACCTCTACCAGTCCAACAGAGGAAGAGCACAAGCAAATGATCCACCAGCAGAGGGAGGCAGAAGAGGAAACATTCCCTAGGGAGATTTCTGCCTAGCAGGGGAACATGAAAATGGATGGCCTAGTGGTTAATCTCTCAGACTATATGTTAAACACAACGGAACTTAAAGTTTTGAACAAAGGTTTGTCCTTTATTCCAGCAACATCTGCTAAAGTAAGTGATATACTAATTGATTTAAGAAAGTCTGCATGCATAATAGCATTACAGCTTCTGTCTGGTGCACACTCAGATACTGATATGCGAATGCACAGGAGACTGAGTTTGTTTAATCCTCAGTTGCCACCTCACATTGATTTATTTGTAAGAGTTTGTGAAGAGGATTTATATCATACTTTGAGTGTTCCACATAAAAATAATTTTTATAATTTAAGTCTCTCTGAGAGACAAGCCTTGAGTCAACTCGAAATTAGGTTGGATCTCTGTATAAGACCTGCAGACAAGGGTGGTGCAGTTGTTGTAACGAACATGACTGACTATTTAGAATCTATGTCTATACTGTTGCAAGATGCCGAAACTTATCAGAGCGTAGACTATTCTTTCATGCAAAGAACTTTACAATACATAAGGGACAATTTGTATGATTTATTGATGTGTAGACTTGTAGATGAATCATTATATCATTGTTTGTATGTACCTCATCCAATCATACCTATCATGAAAGGACTACTTAAAGTTCATAAAGACTCCCTTAAACCGATGAGACCAATTGTTGCAGGTGGAGGCTTGGCTACAGAAGCCTTGTCTATATATGCAGAGGTTAAATTGAAACAGATTGTGACCAGGTTACCTATAATATTAAAGGATACTCTTCACTTTTAAAGGACTTAACTGACTTTTTTGCATGGCTTAGACAATGTTCGATGTTTGATGGTTACTTTAGATGTGAAGAATCTCTTTACAGCTATTCCAAATACTCATGGTGTTGAAGCCATAAGGGAAATTTTAACTACTGAATGTGTTTTTACTAATGATACTGTTAATCTGATCTGCACATTTTTGGATCTGATCCTAGAGCATAATGTCTTTATATCTGACCAACAATTGTACTTGCAAAAATGGGGTGTCGCTATGGGCACCTCATGCGCAAACTCATATGCTAACTTGGTTATGCATTTCTGGGAGAACAAGCATCTTTTCTGTGATGAACTCTCAGGCCATATAATATTTTATAGACGTTTTATTGACAACGTCTTTTTATTATAGACAGGGGGGAGGATTTATTATGTAACTTTGTTTCTAATTTAGAGTCTACCACTAACTTTTTAAAATTTACCTTTAAGTATTCATACATGGAAAGTAATTTTTTTGGATGTTTTATTTAAAAGAGAGTTAAATGGAGATCGCACTACCTCTCTATATTGTAAAGAATGTTAGAGAAATGGGCTGTTAATTAATGGCAATATGCACCCTAGGCATGTCTTCCCTAATATTGTCAAAAGAAATTCCACAGACTATCTAGACTATGTACTAGGGAGGAAGATCGAAAGAGAGAACTACGTACACTTACAGGGTTATTTTACAGTAGAGATTACAATGAAAAATTGGTAGACAAGATTCATGGTGGAACTGGTTAATAAGAAGTATCCTTCAAATATTACTAACAGTGATACTCAGGCCACAATTATTCCTTCTAAGACCTCTGCTAGGCATACCAATGACATAGACACAATACGTAGTATTATCAATAACAACTGGCATTTCCTTATGAGAGATCAGTGGACTGCTGATATTGTTGGAGGGGTACCCACATTTACTTACAGGTTCAACAGAAGTTTAAAGGAGTTATTATGTGATTGTAATCAACCTAAAGAACCTAGGGGGAATAGAGTAGGTACCTTCTCTTGTAGAAATTGTAAAATCTGTAAGGTTATAACTAAGCAACAAGCGTTTATTCACCCCAACATGGTATTTAGGTTTATAGCGAGATTTTATGCTGCCTGCACTACTACACAAGTGGTTTATTTAGCTAATTGCGACCTCTGCCCTTGCTTTTATGTGGGTAAAACAATTAAAAGACTAAGGGACAGGGTAACTAGGCATCTATATGAGATTAGAACCAATGTTAAAAATGCATTAGCCAAGCATATTATTGATCAACTAGATCACAGCTTTAGCTTTAGAGTATTGCAGCATGTTTCTAGTACTGTTGGGGTGGGGGTGGGGGGGTGATAGCAATAATTTTTAGAACAAGCTGAGTTACACTGGATCCTGAAACTACAGGCTCACAAATATCCAGGCATTAATGCCAATGTTAATATAAAACCTGCTTTGAGTGGACATAAACTTAATATGTAAAGAGAGATAGCCTCTGTTTCACTTGTTTTTTTGTGATAGGATGGTTTGTCTTATAAAAAGATGTTGAGTTACTGCTACGTTAGGATCTGAAGAAGCGTGCACCACACGAAAGTGCTCATCCATTTGTCTGTTCATTTTTTATTATTTTATTAAAGTACATTTCTAGCATGGCTGCCTTACTGGTTTTTGTTATTTGCTTGTTCATTGCTTTTTCCAGTTTTGGCATTTGGGAGTTACTTGGTGGCTTTGTTTCGCTGAGCTTATTATGAAGGAGATTGCTACTAGGTTCAGGGGTGTCATTGTCTTCCCCTCTATTCAGCTCTAAGGCTGAGTATAGTGCCCCTTTTGCAAGTATTTGTTCAGGTATATGTAACAGCTACAACACCCACAGAGATACTCCACAAAAAGGATACTCAGCTTAAACAATTTACCATAAGTGGACTTCCATAAAACCCTATAATTATGCTCATTATCTTACAGACTGCTAAGAGGTGACCCATGTCTGGCATACAAGGCATCCTCTGACCAATCCCTAATGGATTTACAGCATATCAGAAAATCATTAGAAAGCTGTATGAAATTAAAATATAAATACTGTGTCTGTGATGGACTTACATATTATAAAGCAATCATTTTTGTAAAAGGTGAGAACCGCATGGTGATATTTTATGTTGGCACTGCTTAAAAAGTTTTGCAAGTAAACAAGTGGTATTACATAAAAAAACAGGAAAACTAGTAGTCTTGAAACTTTGTTGATGAGCTCAGTCACAATAATTTCCAAAAATTGTGAAATCCAGATAGTGTTCCTTTTAGAAATGATTGTGAATGAGCTCATCAACAAAGTTTTAAGACTGCTATTTTTTATGTTTTCTATTTTTTCCTCAGCACTCATATTGGTCAGGTAGGAACTAGACAGATTCCAGTGCTTGTTCATTATTTTTTTCCATTTTTATACATGGAGCGGCCTTAGGTCAACTGGTGCCCTAGGCAAAAGGGATCCACGGCACCCCCACCACACCACCTGATGCCCCCATCTTAGCCTACCTACACCAAATAAATACTGGAAAAGCTCCCCTACTACAGTGGCACCCTAGGCGGCCGCCTAGTTGGCCTATGCCTAAGGTCGGCTGACATCAGACAAAGCATTATATTTCCTACTAAATCAGCAACATAACACAAAATTACAGCAACAGGTCATAGAAAGGAAAACCCAGCATTTTCCATTGAGTTTTATTTGAAAAACTTTCAGTACACTTTCTTTCTTATTATAGTATAAAACAAAACGTGAAGAACACAGGGAAATCTCAATTTTATGTCAGCTAATGTAATACAATGTATACCACTAAAGTGCCTAATAAATTAATTACAATTTATTTCTTAGAATACACTTTATTTCTCATTCATAAAGTTGTCTGTCAGTTATTTTGTGATAAAAGATGGATAAAGGCAAAAACTTTCAGCTGTTGTCTCCTTACCTTTGGTTGTAGGGCCACTGCTCTATGCATGCACAAACCGTCCCTGCACAGCATATTGTGTCCACAAGTAGTACCATCTATCCAGGGGAGGGTGGAATTCTGGGTAACACACTGCGGCTGTCCTTCCTGCCTACACCAGAGTTGAGAACAGATATACAAATCAGTGGTGTTTGTGCAATACTCATAATCCTCACCAAAGATCTGTTGACACTGCCTGTCCAAGCTGTAGGTGGGAGCCAGGCCAGGCAGACTGCTTGGCAAGGCCTTGTATTCAGTGGGAGCATCCAGTAGGCAGTCCCCTACAATAAAACAAAAGGAAAAATAAAATAAACAGTTCTATTCGCTACAAGAGTTTTACTTATTAACTGTTTCCTCTGAATAAAAAACATTTCTCCAACTGTGCAAATATCTAACAATCAACAGAAAAGGATTATTAAGTGAAAGATATTTGTAGAACCTGTAGTTTTAACTTACCTTCCCACCTAATGCATCTGCCTATCACAGCACTGCTTATAGGTTTCTAAATTTAAGACTTATCAAGAACACAAGATGCTTGGCCTTTCAAAGCTCTCACATTTTATATTTACTCCAAGGTATCACATTCTGCTCCACATGTGTTCTCCTAATTCTGCCCCACTGTCTTATTTCATCCAATGACTGTGTTTCAGTGTGTACTGCCTGTCTTATTTCATCCAATGACTGTGTTTCAGTGTGTAGTGCCTGTCTTATTTCAGCCAATGACTGTGTTTCAGTGTGTATTGCTAATCTATTTTTCTCTTTTTTTCATTTCCCGCTCTACCTTTCCTGCCAGTATGCGCGATCATTCTCCACCATTATCGCATGTTCAGCTTACTTCCCTTCTCCCCTACATGAGACCTCACCAAATCACACTTTTTCTGTAGAAATTTCTCAGATTTATGTAATTTTTTCTTCTTATTTGTTTGTCTAAAGTGACACTGAACTGAACCCCATTGCATACACAGCACTCCACTATCCAGCCTGCTACCCATGTAACACTGTGGCATGTCTCCATAGGTTCATAGGTGTTTACTAGGCTAATCTAAGGCTAACTATCTTTCCTTTTTACAAACTATCTGACACTAACATACTTTTATTCTCTACCATATATCTCCACTTACTATCATTTCATTACTACTACCCCTTCCATCTAGTCTTTGTCTCTCTTCACTAGTTACCTATAATCCTATTAACTTTATGCTTCTGTCTCATTCCTATTTTTGTTAACTCAGAACTATTACTCTATACTAATGTCACTGCCTAACTAAGTTTTCCTTATATTGTCTCAATATGTTGTTTTTGAAATGTCTGGTGCTTCTATTGTAATGTCTAAATGCTATGCAATGTTTTTGTATATTGTTATTATACTGTATAACTGGAGCTTTTCTCCCCGGGCCTCCACTGAAAATGGGCATGTATACAGTTGGACAAACCCAGTAAACAAAAGTAAAATAAATAATTACCACAAAGGCCTTTTTAAGCCTAGCCATGCATCCCAAATCTCTGACATGTTCTGATACCATTGTTAAGTGTAAGCAATTCCCATATTCGTTGTTAAATACAGCCAATCTTAACTCTAGAAGCATTAGCAACAAACTGGATATACTTTTGCTTGAATTTCATCAAATCACCCAGATATCCTACCTGTTTCCAAAACATTGCTCAAGCCTCACTCCCCCCAACAGCTACTGATAATAGCCTTCAAAGACTCAGATATGACAAACCTGGTATTAAACTGTTAGGCATTTCATTCTCCGAACTAGAAAACAACTAATTGCCCTTCTTCTTGATTATTTTCAATAGATGACTCTGTCCTACATATAGAGTTGCTATTCTTTGTTGGGTTATCTTTTCTCAGTTTGTATTTGCATGTTTTGTGTGTGTTTACCTAAGTGTAAATACCTGTATCTATATCGATATCTATACACACACACACACACACACACACACACACATATATATATATATATATATATATATATATATATCCACAACCACTTTTTCCCATTTTTGCACATGGGTTCAGGGTGTCACTTCAACAGTGACAATCATCTAGAGCCAAGGATCACACTGCCAGGTGGCTAGCCCTGCTATGGCTGTTCTTCTGTACCACACACTCGCATGCACATTCACGCCTATGGCCAATTTAGAACATCCAATACCACCTACTGCATGCCTTTGAAATGTGGGAGGAAACTGGAAAACCCAGAGGAAACCCATGAAAAAACAGGGAGGACATGCAGGCAATGTACAGAAGGCACCCCAGCCGAGAATCGAAACAAAGAACCTCTTGTTGTTAGGTGACAACACTATCCACTGCACCACTGTGGCACTCTTCTGTGTGTGCATATGTGTGTGTGTGTGTGTGTATTTTATAAATATATATATATATATATATATATATATATATATATATATATACATAGACGTGTGGGTGGGTGTACATCTATATATGTATATATATATATATATATATATATATATATATATATATATATATATATACACACACACACACATATAGGTTCATAGGAGGTTACTAGGCTAATGGCCCTAGTGCCTTAACAAGTCCAGACATGTAATACCCTTGTTCCCTAGTTGATCATGGTTAGATGGTCTTTGTTAACAAAGTGAATCAGTGATTAGCACCAACTGCCCCTGTCCATGAAGAGCATAGGTGCCACCCGCAGGGTGAATTTTCAGTCCCCCATCCAATTGTCAAAGTTGGGCTTAAATAGGGTCATTGAGGAGCTCTGCTTTATGTGAAGTGGGAGTTTATTCCAGAGGAGCGGCAATCTGTGGGACACATATCTGTCTGTCCAACATGTTCTGTTTATGTCACAAGCTAGGTAGAGATCATTGCAGGGAGTGACTCTTGTTTTAGTTTATTTGCAACATGCAGCATTTCTATTACAACAGGGTCAGAGATCTCTCTGTACGCCAGGCACAGGTCTCATCAGCCTGTAGGATATGCAGTACAGAGACAAGGACTTCAATCTTACCAAGTAGGTCATGTTTTGGAGGCCCTCAATTTTCTTGGTTAGAAACCTCTGTGGTCTCTCCAGTTGTTGCAGGTGTCTAGTGAGGTGCATGCCTAAGATAGCATTGTACTCAATAAGTGGTCTAATGAGGGTCGAGTATGCAGAGTTATAACATCCTTAGTCTTGGATGCAATGCCCTTATTTATGAGATGCGCAATGTAGAAAGCTTTCCTTACCACTGTGGAGTCATGGTGATTGAAGTTTAAATTGCTGTCAACCTGTGTTTCCAAGTTTCTTACCACTGTGTTTGAGCTTAGGGGGTGCAATATATTAATGTAATTTGCAGGGGTCACTTCTTTGTCCAAGGGGATATGAGACATACTTTTTTGTGTTTAGTTTTAGACCATGACTCTGGCAACAATCATTAGTCTGGGTTAGCCCCTTTTGTAATATGTTAACGTCATTGGGAGACTCAATAATTGCACCTAGTTTGCAGTTATCTGCAAATCTGGTAAACCACAGGCCATCTTCTTTTGCCTGGATGTCCGCAAAGTAGATTCCAAATAGTAGAGGGCCTAGCACAGATCCTTGTGGTACACCACTGGTAATTGGTATACTGGTGGAGGTGGGATCCCCAACTTTGACAGTATACATTCTGTTGGTGAGGCAGTTTGCTACCCATCTAGTGATTTATGGGCTAATACCCAGCTGGGGGAGTTTCTCAATGTAATCTAAGTGGGGGTTTGTGTCGAAGGCCTAGGCTAAGTCAAGACAGGTGGTATGTACTGATTTGTCCTCAACCAGGGCTTTGTTGACATTCCTGAAGAAGTGTACTAGGTTTAATAAGCAAGATCTTCCCTTAACAAAGCCAAACTGGGTCACATCAAGAGTTTGAAGGTCACCTATGTCCTTGTTGATAAGGCCCATGATGATTCTTTCAATGGCCTTGCAGATAAGGCTGGTTAGGCTTATGGGTATGTAGTTCTCATGGTGGGTTGATGAATCTCCTTTGTGTAAGAGGATTACTGTTGCTGCTCTCCACTCTGCTGGAATAAAGCCAGTGCTCAGGCTATGGTTGAAGACAGTGCCAAGTGGTTCAGTTAGGTCTTGTTTTAGATTGATTAGTAAGCAGCCTGGGATGTTATCTGGTCCCATGGAGGCTGTCTTTTTGGCCTTGGAGAGGGTGGATATTACTTGCTCTTTGGAGATGCTAGGTAGTGGACTGTTGACAGAGATGCTTTGGGGTGTGTCTGGTGGGAATGGGAGTGAAATTTGCACCAAATCTGCCTGCCAGCAGGTTGGCAATTTCTTCTGGTTCAGTGTGAGTAGTACTATCCACAGTCAGTTCGGCACATAGCTGGGCATTCCCTTTAAAATTTCAGACATAGCTAAAAAAAGTCTTATGATGGTTTAGCTAGATATAATAATTTAGCCTCATAATTGGCTTTAGCGGCCTTTACAAGACATTTGATTTGCTTGTTCAAGCTGTGGAGAGTATTCTTCCTCTGGTGAGTAAGTTCCCAGTTTTTCTTGGATAACAGTTTCTTCCTTTTGTTATGTAACCTGTTTATACTTGCGGTCCACCAGGGTGGCCTGTTTCTTTGGGAGGACCTGGTTTTGATCCTGACAGGTACAGCTGAGTCTATACAGTTGTTTAAATGTCTACACAGGACATCTGTGTACTCTTCTGCACAGGTGTCATAGCTGGCTGTGTTAGCAGGGGGGTTTGAAACTTTTTATACCCCCGCTTAGTAGGTTAAAGTTTTCTTTGGAGAAATGTTTCAGTTTGTTTGCTCCTGTGGGGGTGTCCAGTCTGATCTTTACTTCAAATGAGATAGATGTATGGTCTGACCTCACTAGGGAGGCACTATACGGAGGGGGGGATGGACGTAGTGCTTTGACCCCCCCCCCCATGTTGGAGACTACCAGGTCCAGGACATTCGAGACCCTTGTAAGGGTACAGACTAGCTGTTCCACAGCATTTGAATTAATAAAGTCCAGCTACCTCAGGGTGATCACATTTCTGTTTGTGTATGTTGTCCTATTTATGAAAGGACACTTGAAATCTCCAATGACCAAAGTGTTTGGCTGTGGAGGGAGGGATTCTAGCAAGTCCAGGCAGTTGGTGTGTTCCACCTGGTTCATGGTGGGGGTCCTGTAGCTAGCGATGATGTGATAGGGTGTTTTACCTATACTTAATTGTGCCTGGAGCAGCTCTAGAGAGTCATACTGTTTAACCGGTCATGAGGTGTATCTGGATTTAATGAAGATAGATACACCTCCATCTTATGTTTTTTCACACTCATTTTGGGCTTTGAACATGTGGAAAGCATTGTAGCCGTATATGGCCGGGGTGCTGTCTGGAGCCTTGAACCAAGTCTCAGTGACTGCAGTGATATCAGCATCTTCCAAAGTGAGCAGTGCTTTCAGGGAGTGCAGTTTTCTGTTGAGACTCCTAGCATTAAGCAGCATAACCTTGAGCTTGTCTCGAGTGGATTAACTTTATTTCTTGATTTTTTTTGTTTTGACATTGCCTAAAAAAGGCACTATGGGGGAGGCAAGTGTCTTTCCCAGTATCCAAAAGACTAGAGGAGACAGGTGCAGACCATTTCTGGCAAAGCAGCATGGTCTGTCGGCCATGTCTTCTCAGGCTGAGAGATACTGGATCCCCTTGAAATTACACCAGAAGCTAAGCCAGTTGTTGAAGTAAATCATTTTTTTGTCTGTATTGTGACATCATCCTGGGTGAAGGTAAAATGCTAATTAGTGCTAGGGACATACCTGCCTGGGACACACAATCTGAGAGTTCAGTCATGTCTCTCTTCATATAGTCCAGAGAGGTATGTCTCACGTCATTCACTCCAACATGTACTATGACAGAGTCATAACAGTAATTGTTGTTGAGTGACTTGATTGCATGTGTGATTTGACCGATCCTGGCACCTGACAGGCAGCTAACTGTGACTTTCTCCTTGTCCAGCTGGTGAAGGGGATATCTGTGTATCTCACTATGGAATAACCTATGACCACGACATTAGGTTTTGTTTTGCCTTATTTGTTGAGACACTTGTATGTGTGGTGCTATGTAAAGCGTGGTCTGTTCATGTTTAGTATGTGTGATCTGTTTGCGTTTGGGAGGTCTGTGGTCCTTTGGTAGGCTCTTAGTGAGTACCTCCTCATAGGTGTGTCTATGTGACTTGTCTTGTGTGAGAGGGGAGGTGTGTATGCTAACAACTTGCTTGATGTCTTGTTTATTCTTACATGAGAGGATTGATTAAAGCTTCATGGTAAAGTTACATCTCTCACATACTGTATTTGTTTGCTTTAGGAGCAAGTCGTTGTCAGTATACATGAGGCAATTACTACATTTCCCTAGGATGCCCATGTCAATCAGGCTAGCTGGTGAAATGTTGGGAAACTGGCTGTCCATTGTAGCAGGTTAAATCATAAGTACTAGTTGGGGAGTGGGCAAGTTTGATTAGCTTTTGATGTAGGACTTTCACTTACTAAACAAGGGGGCTTACTCTGTTGAGGATTTGGGGTGAAGGAGTGTGGTGATGCTGCTCAGTTGAGTTGTCCGCAGTGCACCAGGGAAGCTTGGGAGGGTTCAACTGACAAATGCCTAGAGAAAAAGTAGTTTCTAGTAGTTTGCTACTATACAGGCACTGCTAACCCCCATTATGTGGCGCGCAGCTACATGCAAATGGAGGCTTATATACAGGCAAAATTAAACAGTTTTAAACTAGTCTGCCAATAGGAAATCACACAATGATCCTTCCTCCAGCAATCCCCAGCACAAACAGGGCTATACCCACACTATTCTGTCACAAGGGTGCAGGGGAACCCTACTCAATATAAAATGGCTGGATTTGCATTCAGGTCTATAAAAAGCAGGCTAGATTCAGCAAGTCTGCATCTAGTCTTTGCTATTTAAGCAATATTACAGTGCAAAACCAGTGCAGATAATGAAGCAGGCACAAACAGAAAAAAAAATAGTCAAAAGGCACCAATTAATGCAATAAAACAGTTAAATGCAGTAGATCAGCACACTTCTGCCACAAGGGTGCAGAAAAACACATTCTTAATGCTGGTTTGGAGCCCAGGTGTAACAAGATATCACAAACTACCTACAACATCCTTATAGCTAACAGATACAATGTAATACAGTGCAATTAACTACTTAAACAGCAGCAAACAATACAGTTTTTTTAAATTGCTGAAGTACAGGCATAGTATATAACAGAAGTATAAAACAATATGTAGTGCCCTTTTGTGTGTTTTCCAACTCAGACAGACCAGGCAAACACCTACCACCAGCAGACGAACAATCCCAGGCATATCCATATCATCTTGATGCTGGCTGCTCTTGTCATGTTGGGCCTTCTGCTCTTCAGTTGAGGCCCTGTCATCAGAGCAATAGTGCAAGCTGGGCAGGTACCACCATCCCTTTCCCAGAGTTCACATGTTCATCCCTTCTGCCTGCAACATCAAGCAAGCAAGCCATTATTCGAATGTGGGCTGTAGTCAGGTCTTGTTTCCTTATGACACTGGTGCAGGAAGGTGTAACAGAGTTTTCCAGTGTTAGGAAAACTGTTGATGCAAGCCATGAAGGAGACTTGCGGTTGCTTGTAAAGATTTGTTCTGTAAGATAGGATTTTTTTTATTTGTAACATTCGGAGCTTTTTTTTAGTTTTATGTAAGAAATACTCCATGTTATGATCAAATCTGAATTAATGATCTATGACCACTCCCATTAATTTTGTATGGGTTGCTGTTTGATTGTAGTGTTTCTTATAGATGAACTTTTGAACCTTATTTTGTGTACGGGTTCTTTTTAGGTAAAAGATTATTAGTTATGCTTTATTAGTAATTTAGCAATGTGATTCTGTTAGCCATTTTTTGGAGTATGAAAATAGTTTTATTTTATAGCTTGGAGCTGAAATAATGCTGTAACCAAGCACGTTATTGTTGAACCACCTGCATACTTACTGCTGCCTTATGCATATTATTGATAAATATATTGAGAAGAAAAGGCTAATGGACTGACCCTTGAAGAACACTGATTGTTATGACTTGGTAAGTACAGCGAGTATCTAACCAGAGAACACACTTGCTTAAGATCTTACTAACATGGGTGACTGTTGCTCTGCACCAATAGTCAGCTCCTCCCTGGTTAGATCCGACCACAAACTAATCATCTTGGAAATACACATCCCCCCACCAGCAAAGGTAGCCATCATGAAAAACTTCTCCAAAGCTAACTTTGCGATCCTAAAAACAGAGGTGGCTAACTTCACAGCAAATGTAGAATAGTTGAGTGACCGCAGAATCATACACCAATGCACCGTACGAACAGGTACACAAATGCATGGATCTTGCCATACCCAATAGAACCAAGACACCCTCCTCCAAAAAAGGACGCCAATCTGGTGGTCCCCTGCCATTAAAAAACTCTACAACAGAAGGAGGAAACTGATGCGGAATAAGGTGAAGTCCCAGGACTGGAAAAACTCTCTTATCTGCCTCAACAAAAAGTTGAGATCCTTCATCAAATCTTCTAAAGCTAGGTATGAAAACAGAATTGCAGCAGATAGTAAAGACAACCACAAGGCCTTCTATAGTTGTGTAAATAATCTCCACTGCAATACCCAGATTTGCTCTGAGCTACTGCACAATGGTATCTACTATACCGAACCAACATATATTGCCAGTATACTGGCCGACAGATTCAGTGCCAAATTTAGCCCCCCCAAAAGACCAATCACAATATCAGTAGATTGCTAGGCACCCAGTATAACTGCTGCACAGGTTAAAACAGCACTATCCAAGGCCAAGAATACAGCTTCTATGGGACCTGACAATATCCCTGGTTGTGTTCTACATGAACTACAGAATGAACTGGCACCTCACCTGTGTGCCCTGTTCAATCACAGCCTCAGCTCAGGCTTTGTCCCTGCCAAATGGCACACTGCTACAGTCATCCCTCTCCACAAAGGAGGAGCGACTACAGACCCTGCGAACTATTGCCCCATTAGCCTGACGTGTCTGATATGCAAAGCTATGGAACACACCATCATGGATCTAATAAACAAGGATATAGGGAAACTCCAAACTCTGGATCCCACACAGTTTGATTTTGTGAAGGGTAGATCATGTCTGCTCAACTTGGTCGACTTCTTTCAGTCAGTCACCATTGCTGTGGATGAAGGCAAGGTGGTTCATTCAGCCTAACTTGATCTGGCCAAGGCTTTTGATACCATACCCCACTCAGGAATCATAGAAAACCTCACTAAGCTTGGCATCAACCCCTATATCAGTAGATGGGTTGCAAACTGGCTCACAGATAGAAGCCACAGTGTGAAAGTAGCTGACTCCAAGTCAGACTGCCGATTAGTCACGAGTGGAGTCCCACAGGGTTTGGTCCTGGGTCCTCTCCTGTTTGGTATCTATATCTCTGAAGTCCAGGCCAACACGAAGGGACTCTGGCTGACAAAGTTCACAGACAATTGCAAGTTGGGAGCTATTATTAACTCCCCAAGTGATGTTGACATCCTACAGAATGGCCTCACTGTGACCAACGACTGGTGTCAGAACCATGGCCTTAAGCTCAATGCCAAAAATTGTGTTGTCATCCCCTTTGGGAAAAACCTGGTTCCCATGAATTACCACATTGATGGTAGTCCACTGAACACAGAAGGCATTATAAGAGATCTGGGAACACAGGTTGACAGCAACCTCTTTTTTGATCACCACATTGCCACTGTGGTCAGAAAGTCCTTCTATGTGGCACATCTCATTACTGAGGGTTTTGCATCCAGGAGGAAAGAGGTCATTGTCTCCCTCTACTCTTCCCTCATTAGGCCAATCATTGAGTACAATGCCCCATTTGGCATGTACCTCACTAGACACCTGCAACAACTGGAGAGGCCACAAAAGTACCTCACAAAGAGGATCCTAGGCCTTAAACACTTGTCCTATATGGACAGACTCAAAAAATCTCAACTATTCTCTGTCTCATATCACCTACTTAGAGGCGATCTCTGTTTGACTTACAAAGCCATGTCTGACCCAGCTCTGTTAGAAATGCTTCATCTAAAGAAATCCCAATCCCTCTGCACCACATGCTCCAGAGATCTCAACCTCATTACCACAATTAACAGAACATGCTGGAGGGACAGGTTCATAACCCAGAGACTGCCCATGCTCTGGAATAGACTTCCCATACACGTCAAACAGAGCACCTCACTGGCCCTCTTCAAGAGAACTCTTGATGAGTGGATGGGAAACAGAAAATTCACCTCGGGGTGACTCTACTTGACAGAGGCACTGGGAACTCAGGTCGGGTGGCACTATGCCAGTGTAATCCTATGGCTAGGCTTGTAAAGGCCTCAGGGCCATTAGCCTGGTACACACCTGTGAACCTATGAACCTAGCTTCTAAATCAGTTTAGTCTATGCCTACTTGTATCTAGGATGGCAACTCTATTTAAGAGCAAATTGTGAAAGACAGTGTCAAAAGCTTTAAAGAGATCTAGAAAGAGGAAACTACCACCTGTCCTTGATTTTTCTTCCTGATATGTTGTGTTTAGAAATATAACTAGGACAGTTTCTGTACTGTGACCTGGATGAAAGCCATGTTGAGTAAGAGTGACTGGATTTGTTTTTCTTATCAGACAGCCTAGGATTGTATGCGTGTGCATTTTTCAAGAACTTTTGAGACGGATGATAGGATACCTGCTGTCTGTAGTCTGATAAATGTATTGATATGGCACCTTTGTTCATAGGTTCCTAGATGAATACTAGGCTAACTGACCTGAAGGGCCATTTTAAACCTAGCCAGTGACTCAAGGTTAGAATCAAACAATGTACTTTGTGTCCTCAAGGTAAAAAACATAACCATTATGCCAGCCCCAGCCTCAAGAGCAGTTATGTGAGATTTCTTCCATAAAGAGAGTGCATATTGCTTTTGTGTAGCTCTGTTTCGAAAAAATATTGACTCGATATGCTGAAGATTCAGTTGCAGTGCAGAAGTACTCTGCAGACTAGGTGAAACTAGAAAGGTTAACTTAACTCTAATTTCTTCAGAAACTTTTTTATGTGACCAGCTAAAACTAGGCATAGGTTAGAAGAGCCAGAAATTGGCGCATTTGTGCCTATTAAGGCTGTTATATCATTGTTGCATTAGTAATGCTGCTGTTTGTAGGAAATGGGTATTTATTTTACAGGAAATATTGTAATTTGTTTTTTATAGAGATTGTATGCCAGTTTTATGAGTTCACTAATGGAATGCCAGAACTGTTTTGGATTATTTCACAGATTCATAAGTACTAAGCTAGATAACCTTCATAGGACATTTTAAGCCTAGCCAGTTTCCCTCAAATAAGAATCAAACCCTGTATTTCATGTTTGTGAGGTAAACACCTTAATCATGATACCAATTCCCAGCTCCTTGTTACCAGACTGTAATTTATTAAAGTAGTTTGTCTTTTTTACGTAATTCCCAAGTGTCTTGTATTACTGTAGTTTTAAAGGTACTCGGCATTTTTACGTTTTTTTCCATAATGATCAAGATAATCAACCCTACCAAGTATCTAGTCTCCAAAAATTCTGCAGTGAAGTTAAAGAGAATTCTAGGCAAACCAAAGTTGTTCAAAATCAACCAGTTCTTCCTTAAAACTGGATTCACTAACAACATTCCCACTGACTCCCATCCCAGTGTCACCCAGCCACTTCCTTTGTTGATCGTTTTCTCTCTTTTCATCTTAAAAATATTGATTTAAAACTGATATAAAAGCACTATGTCTGACCTGAAGCTCCAGTGTGACAGTCTCTAACCATGTCATCTTAGAATAACTCTTTGAATTAATGTTAATGTCTTGTGCAATGTGTTCATAGGTGAATGCATAGTTATCAGTTTGCAGACTGCCGAAAAGCTTAAGCCTTATGCCAACCCCTTCTCCAGTGTATCAATTCATGTTCCACTGAGCATAATTTCCTAGCTCTAAGGAACTCTGCACTGGAAACAGAGTCCACTACATGCCCTGGGTGAGCACTACTTGCATACAGAAAACTATTAGTAAATATCAGCTTTTTATACATTGTAGCTGGGATGGACTCATTAGCTACATAAATTAAAACATCCAGAAATTTTGTCCTAGTGGATTGGATGTTGTGTGCGAAAGTAATATCATTACAGTTGTTCTAAATATAATTAGAAAACTCTGTAGACCCAAGTGCCTACTGAATTAGACACCCTAGTTTCCTGTCTCTTTTAAACACTTGAAAGGTTAGCTACCATTTAGGGTCTATATTAGATGAAAGAAAGTTCATCTTAGCGACCGCTCACATGAGCGAATATCCAGGTACTCGAAACTGCAATTGACACCCCCCTGCTAAATATATATTCCCACTCCGAGATCGCACTACAGTGAGGAAAGGGCAAATATTCCCATCCTCACTGTACCGTGATCTCACAATTGTGGTTTCGAGTTCCGCAATATTTGCTCATGTGAGTGTTCACTAAGATGAACTTTCGTTCATCTAATATAGACCCACCATCTATTTGTCAGCCATTCCTTACTGCTAAAGATGCCGCAATACAGAGAATTTGAGATCCTGGACACTTGATATGTGGAAATGTCCAAAGCAGGAGAAATTCTGTGATCATTTGGAGAAGCAATATAATCCCATGCCTGCTATTACAACAACATTGGATGCACATGGTCTTCTTTTTGGTTTGTTCACATCTGCCTTCTTCAAAACCTTCACTCTTTTTACTTTTGTTAGCAGAGATGGTCGCTAAAAAGGTAACTTACCAGGTGCTCGAAATCTTGTTATTTCTCCTGCAAGAAAAGACTGTTGGTGCTTGCTTGGTGAATCAAATATACTAGGCAGAAATGAGATTAGCCAGTAAAAAATTATCCTGCTTCAGTTTGCTACTCTTAGAACCTGCTGAGGTCATGATGGCGGACACTGGTATGTGGGTCTTAGTGGTTTTATGATTAGTTGGGTAGTTACACAACATGCATAGTTCTTCTCCATTCACTTTTCTTTTCTTTATTGTGATGCATGCTATAGTTGTTAGATGTAAAAGTGGCATGTTTATTGTAGTCAACATCTTACTGTGTGTTAAAAACATCTATATCAAAATATGGTGAAATTACTCTCCATTATATATGCTTTATACATAAGGTACTTAATGCTTACTCATTTTAGATTTACTTGGGTCTGAATGTTAAAGGATATTGGTTTACTTGAATTGGAAATTGTTAAATAAAATTATTTAAAAAATGCTGATGGCTTTGGCTATATCAAGTGACTGCTGCCTGACAGGTGAACAGGGTGGAACTGGGAAATGAAATTCCAAGAATCAAGAAGTTTGATAGTACTCTTTCAGAGCTACCCGAGCAATTGTGACATTAAAGGGATGTCTAATCACACATTGTTTTAAACATAACTCTTTCTTATATCCTTCTAGCTGACATTACCACAACCATTATGTATTTACCAGCTGCATTATGTATTATTGCTTGCATTGTACTGTTGTGAATTATTCCTTTTATGTCCCTGCTATATCCTTGTTTTTATTTTTTGAAGATTTGCATTGTTGAGGGTTATTCTTTGTATTTTACAACTGTTTATTAGCCTTCAGCTTTAAATACTTTGTGTTACAGGATGGAGACTGAGAATGGTCTGGATAGCTCAGCAGTCTAGCCTAGTCGACAAATCAAATCAAATCAAATAAAATAGCAGAGTAATGTAAAGAAAGTGAACATTTTATTTTCTGAAGATGTACATAGTTTGTGTGTTTAAGTTAATAGGCCATGGCGTGCTCTGAAAATGGATTTAGTTTTTTGTTTGAGGGTTTTCATTAAAACAAAAATTCTTGAAAACAGTGACATAGGTTCAAATGGAGATGACAAGAAGCAACTGTATAAAAAATAAGCCTGCAAAACTTTAGTGTGTGTACGCAACACAAAAGTTTGAAATATGCATTCAAAAATTGTAATGTATAATAGGTGGGAACAATAACTTTTTATCATAATGGCTATACTGTCCATATTATCTTGGAATGTAAATGGCCTTACATATATAGACAAAAAGGAAGAAGTACCGAATTGTATTAAGAAATACAGAGTGCAAATAGTAATACTGCAGGAGACACGTTTGGAAATAAATTATCATGTGATTTTAATAACAAAATTATTTCAGGACTGGCATTCATCAGAATATCAAGGACAAAGGAAAAGAGGAGTAATTATAATAACTGCTAGAGATGCTCCAATACTGAGAGAACAGAAAAAAATAATAATGGTAGATTTATGGTAGTAAGGGGCTATTGGCAAGGGATTAGGATAAAACTGGTATATATTTATATTCCAACAAAAACTTCTATTCTGTTTTGGGATAAATAATCAGCTTTCAGCAGGGAATAGTACTTATAAGTGGAAACTGGAACATGATTTGGAACAGTGAGAATGTATCTGGGGAATCTAGAAGGGAAAATATAGGAAAAGGGTGCAGATTTCTGAAGACATTTATGAAAACATTTGGTATGGAAGATGAGAATTCAGTAGCAGGGACTCAAGACAAAATTTAAAAATTATTCCTCAAAGTACAACAACTGGGTTAGATTATATAGAAATGATATAGCAGGAACATGTGCATTTAATTGAAAGCTTTGATATATATCCAAAAACTATTCAAGATCATACACCAATAAAAACTAGCAAGTGCTATGAAGTAAAAATGAGACACTGGTGCTTTATTTATTTATTTGCATTTGTTTCTGTGGCAGAGTACTGATCTCCAAGGACCTTTTTCAAACTTGGCCAAGGAGCAGTGACTAGTTAACTGACTTGTTCAGAGTCACACATTTAGGCAATGGAAGCTGAGGGAATCATATCTTGCACCACTGGACCACAGGAAACAGCATGCTATATCCTCTAAGCCAACTGCCACTGCAGACAGATGCTTTTCCCACCTACTTATTAAAAAGAGGGGAATTCTGGGAATGGATAGTGGAATTATTCAAGCATTATTAGGGAAGACAGAGATTTCTTCAGAAGTTACTGAGTGAGATAAAATGAGTTTAAAAATATGGTAGACATAAAAAAGAAAGAGTTTAGGTTAAGAAGTAATACAAATTGTTTAGAGGGGGTGACAAAATTCAAAGTATTGCAGAATGAGGTGAAGATAATAGAACAAGAAAAGGTGCAAATGCAGAGTGCTAATGAGAAAATAAGGGAGTAACTGGATAATATGCTTAACATTGGCTCTGCTGATCTGTCTGTCCAGGATGGGCTCATTGAATAGAGAGAGAGAGACAGCAATAGTTGACATGACACCCCAACCCCATGTAGAAAATGGGAAAAGGGGGTAGTGATGATGATCTGGGCAATACACATGATTTAAGAAAGATTGCTGCTAATCAACTATTTTTAATAATAACTTCAGAGCACAAAAACATTTAGCAGGACAACTTAGGCAAAAGAAAGGAGAAAGTATTGTAACTAAACCTAGGTAGCCTGTAACAAGAAAAATTACCAAAAATCCTGTAGAAGTATTAGACATATTTTGGAAATGTTATGAAAATTTGTATAAAGCAGAGAAAGGTAGAATTCAAAAAAGAGCACAAATTGAAATATTTATGGAAAACTTAAGTTTGCCAAGGTTAGAGGTAGAAAGTGTGAGAGGGTGTTGTAATGGTTAAGGTGTTTACCTTATACACACGAGGTGGAGGGTTTGATTCTCACAGGGGGTAATTGGCTAGGCTTAAAATGGCTCACAAGGGCAGTTAGTCTAGTACTAATCTATGAACCTATAACTTTTACTCTGGCTAAGCTTATAAATGCCCTAGGGCAGATAGCCTAGTATGAACCTATGAACCTATGATAACAGTTAACAGTTAAGATAAGAGGAACAAGAGATGAGATAAAACAATGATATATAATCAATCTGCAGGAAAGCTGCCAAGAACAGATGGCATCCCTTTGGATGTTTGGAAGTTAGGAGGGAAGAAAATGATAAAGATCTGGAAGGTTTTGTTTAAACAAATTTTCAAAGGAGGGGGAAAAATGCCAAAACTGATAAATATGAATCAATGTGGAGTGGAAGCAAACGTTTCACAACATTAACAGAACAATGTTGATCTTGAGAGAAGCAGAATGTAAGAAAACACTGCTGTTGTTGGTGGGTCTTGATGCAGAGAAAGCATTTGACAGAGTAAGATAGGATGTTACGAGTAGGGCAGTGGAACTATTTGCAGTCCTCTGACACAATAATAAGGCTAATTAGGAGGATATATGAAGGACCACACACAAGAATTAAAGTGGAAGGGTTTCTCACTGATAAGTTATGTCTGAACAGAGAAACAAGGCAGGGGTGTTTACTTTTCCCTTTGTTAATTTGCTTTATTTTATTTTTTTTTTATTTCAAGGATACATTGCTATGGTAATCAAGAAAAGTTGGCATTATTTGCAGATTATATTATTTTGTACCTGATAAATCCAGTGTTGTGGAACATTTTGAGACAGTTTCAAGTCTTTTCTGGATATAAAATGAATGAAAATAAAATAAAGGTGGGTTCAGCATAACTCATATTTATAAGGACATGATATGATGAAATAATTAGGAGTATGGATTAAAAAGGCTTCTGCTATGGCACCGAAGGATATGTGGAAAGAGACTAAACAAAAGATAATGCAAAAACTGAGAAACTGGAAGCACTTGTTTATGGATATTGATAGTAAGATGCAAGCAGTGAAAATGTTTTCAGTCCCTTTAGTTTTATATATAGGTCAGGAAAACTTTTATCAACCAGAAGAGAACTGGTCAATAATTAATAGGGAGTTGAAGGAATTTATCTGGTTAACGAAGAACGCACAATTTAAGTGGGATAAAGTGATCCATCCAATAGAAAAAGGTGATTTGAAGGGTTATTTTATAGCTAAACAATTAAGGCTCATATACATAATACAAGCAGAAGGTTGTAATTTAAAGTGGAAAGAAATGATGATAAAGCAGAGTGGAAGTTCAAGAATTAAGGAGAAAATGGGATTTTGGATGCATATCCTCAAGGACAATAATAACAACCAAATAGAAAATTATATTCATAAAGTAGCAACAAGTATTCTAAGAACTAAGCCAACACAAAAATGGAGAAAGGAGATTTTTTCCAATAGTAATGACTACAACTATGGGTACAGAGAATAGAAAAGAGGGGGGAGCAGAAAGAATTTACTGGATAAAACTAGCAAAGGTACCAAGGTATTGGGAGCAAACAATTAGACAGAGAAAGGTAATAGAATGGGATGAGCCCAAGAAGACATTTGGATTGCAGGCTAGAGATTGCCTTCCTTACCAATGACTGATATCAGAGTACAGGCAAACAGAAAGGGATAGAGGAATCCTAAGTGAAAGGCCTGCTCAGGTAGAGTATTTAGTTGAATGTAGAAAAATAGCTCCTGTTAAAAAAGGATAATTAGTAGGGCATGTAAGATATTGCATAACTATAAGAAACAATCAGAGGAGGTTAGAAAAGATTGGAAAGAGAGACTAGATAAGCAATTTGCAAGAGAACAATGGGATGACATATGTATGGATCCCAAGTATGCAACAAAGTGCAGAATGTTTAGGATTTTTGCATGGAAGTGTTTGCATAAGTATTTTTATACCCCAAGTAGACTTCAAAGAATTTTCCTCCGGTAGATATCAAATGCTGGATATGTGGCGGGGAAGAAAGAGGTAACTGGGAGCATATATTTTGGGAATTTAATGAGTTGGTAGATTTTAAAAATTCCCCGCAGAGTACTCTTTCAGAAATATTGGGTGAGTAAATGGGTGTAACCAAGAAAAATTATTATTTTGAGCTGTGACACGTATTATATTGCCTAGACATGGTAAGTCTTTGTTAAGTTTAATTCTGGTGGCTACCAAACAGCAATAAGAAAATGGAAATCAAAGTCTAAACTGATTGTATTTGAAGTATTGAGAGTTTTACCAGAGATAAAAGAAAGGAAAATTAGATCTTTAGAAAAGGGAAGGAGCAAATTACACAGACATTAATGGAAACTGTGGGAAGAATACATGCAGAATAACGTTAAGGAGGAGAGAGGTTTGGGGAAGGTAAGAAATGAAGAACTGAGCAATTTAGGTAATGTTGGACTGATGATAGTTATTAAAAAATAATATATGTGAAGCATAATGTATGCAAATGGAAACATGATAATATAGTTTTTCTTTTATAGTAATGTGTGTTTGCCTATGTTTTAAATGATAATTTAATAAAGGTGTTAACAAATATTGGCTTAGTGAAAGTAAAGTTGTTGGTAACATCTATGCTTCCTTCACAGTTTATGCTTTACCTGCAGCAGCCTGGATTTCAGGGCCATATTCTGGATGTTCTCTTATAAACTTCTCATGCATATGTAAAAGTTTACCTTGGCAGTAACTAAGTCACAGATACATTTTCAGTAGTGCATTTGGGGTTTTTGCTATAATTTCATACAATGGATATTGTTTGTACAGGAATAGTTATTGATATCAGAGTACAGCTTTTCTGATTGGGGAGTGGCGACATTGGGAGAAATTTCCTTCCACCAGGCTGCAGTGACCTCAGTTGACTTAAGTAAGGAATGTGTGAGTGGGGTGGGCATCAGAGTACTGATCCATGGAGTCTGATCAAGGAGAGGCCTGATGGGCAGCAGGAAAAGGGGCAAAAATCAACTATAAAAAAGCATGAACTGCATCATTTTGGTGGACCACAATGTCCTCTTGAAAATGTATACTGCTACACATTTGTGAAGGATATAGTCCTTAGTTGTTTGGGGATTTTAATGTCCACCCCCAGGCTGCCATCTCTGTCACTGCCTCTTCTTCACGGGATAATGGCAGTGAATGCAGTTGGTTCTGCTCCTCCCTACCTCCCTTCAGGATGGGCCCCACTCATTCACACTGACATGTCTGTCAAGTGCCCAAGCTGCTAGTCAAACTCAGGTCACAGGAGCTGTAGTCAGGATTTTATTCATCTATGCCACTGGATGTGCTATTTCGTTTACTGGGATTTGTATGCTGCAAGAACTGAGGTAGAACTTAAGTGCACTGTACTGTTTTGTAAATTTTCAAATAATTTGCATGAGAAAATGGTTTTCACATTTTTTGTTGCTTTTCAAGATTTGGGTCTAAATTTGTGGCTTTCAGTGTATCTGTATTTGAGTATTTATGGAACTAGTATCTTGAAATCAGGGTTCACAGATCAGATAGTCTGCATTTGTTTGTTAGCAATAGGTATAGTCTTGAGCAGTAAGCAAAGTAAATGTGAGTGTGACATCCCTCCTCTTGGCCAGTGATCAAGGAGCCTCAGTCCTCACCACTGACACTAGTGGGAAATGTTCACAGAGAAACATAGATACACACAGTATTTTCAGATGCAACCTTCTGCACCAAGTACAAATTTTAAGAGCACACAGAGAATGCACATTGCAGTCTTGGGGCTGGGGTTTCTCTCCAGGTTCCAAATAAGACTTCCCACTGACCACTGCAGAGTTGAGTCCTTAGCTGGGTGTTCCAAAACAAGTCCTGCACCACCCTCACTGTGAAATAAATGCTCTGAGTGTCCCAGTTCAAAGTAGCTGTCCCACACACTCTCTTTTGAGATTTGGATTTCACACACACACACACACACACACACACACACACACACACACACACACACACACACACACACACACACACACACACACACACACACCTGCTCTGACACCACCACCCAGACTTTAAGGAAGATTCACTGCCACCAGAACACTGGAAGCTAGCTACTTTAAGACTCTTACAAGGGTACCCAATTACACTTATTAAAATGAATACTTATACAAATGGTAGTGTTAACCAAGCAGCAAGACTTTCAGGAACATGGAGCCACAGCACCATTAAATAATTGTAAGTACTCTCAAAGGTTGAATATTTTCTAAAAGACCAGCCACAATGAAAGGTTTAGATATATTTAATAATAAATAATAAAAAGAAAACATGAAAATACTATTTGCAATAAACACCAGAGATTCAGTCACAGGAAATATAAAAACAGCACAGATGAAAGAGACAGATACAGAAAAAATACATTTAGCTAATCTCACTATATTTTTCTAACTGGCTGAACAATTACTGTTCCCTAGTTACTTACTAAAGCAAGGCAAGATGAAGGTGGATAAGTGTCTTTGTCAGGTCCCAGCAACAGAGTGTGCACCTCATATCTCTCACTAGTATTCAAATACAATTTCAGTGCCGGCTACAGAATGACATCACATCTGGCCTCCTGACTATGTGGTTCCCACACTACCCCCCTCACTAGAAACTGAGCCAAGATCTGGCACTGATTTGTCACAGTACATGCATAGAATTTTAGCTAAGGTTTATTACATCATCTGGTAGCTATAAAACAATTCCAACAACTTCACCCTTCCTGCAGAAACTAACAAGTTATTCTCTGGCACCCCAGGGTAGCAATTAGTTCACCACTAAGGACAATTGAGCAGGACCCCTGTCCAGGATTTTGACAGACATTGTGTCTCTAGCTACATTCAGACCTGTGAGATACAATCTTTATGGCCTAAACCAAGTCACTTAATTTCAGGCTATATTTCTTAAGGTTAGCTGGGCTGAGCGTAACCCCTTCCCTTTCAGTATCCTCTTTTAGAATATATATATTTTATCATCTGTCCAGCAGGACCCACTGTTGATACATTTTTAACACAAGCATCTGTACAAATCAGTTCGATAGTCAAATGACACATAATTCTTTACAAAACTCCAGCTACCTATGCTGGCATATGTTACACATACACTGCCCTATTCCCTTTGGCACAGCTGGCACTACCTCATATCATCACAGTGGGAACATGCAAGTATTCAGCTTACTTGCATTTCTTAATCAAGTTTTTAGACGACTTCTAAGTCATTCCAACTGTTTTTGTGAGATATATATATAGTTATTATCCTTTACCAACATGTCTGTTAAACTGGGAAGTAAAATTAACAAATACATATTCAAAATGATGAAAATTACTATGAAAGTAATAATGTCTGAGATAGTGGAAGTTATAATAAAATAAAATACTTCCCAGGGGTATTTTGAAGCCTAATGCCACACTTGGATAGCTTTCCTACTCCTGGACGATCTGTTGTTTTTCTAAATCCTCACCCTTGAAGGGCATTACAGCACTTAGCAAAGTGCCTCTATTTTTTTCAGTTGCACAGTTTTGTATTAAAGGATGCATTTGTTTGTTTGTTTCTTATTTTTTTTAACTAAAGTAGGTAGTCTTGTTCCTTGTTTATTTATAGTGAACTATTTCTCATTTTCACATACTGCATGCTTACACATGGCTGGATAGCAGTTAATGAATATATATATGCATCTGATTGCAAATCTGTATGAGTGTTTGTGTGTGTTTGTGTGTGTGTGTGTGTGTGTGTGTGTGTGTGTGTGTGTGTGTGTGTGTGTGTGTGTGTGTGTGTGTATGTTTTGGCACTGAAGTACTTTTCTCACTGGTGTGGAGCAGTGACAGTCTTACCTGTATCTTACCATAAATTCTGTTGTAAAAAGTGGCATTCTTTGACTGATCTATGACATGGGGGGTCCGGCTGGGTTGTGACATGGGTATATCCAGCTGGAGCTGTGACATCGGGGTGTCTGGCTGGAGCTGTGGCATTTTGAGCATCACAGCAATGGAGGGGTAACAAATTAATTTATTACTTTTTTTAGCAGGTGGATCACATCTTAACAGCAAATAGTAAGATCAACATTATTAAAGATGAATGATTCCACTTTGTAAACAGTCTTGAGTTGTCTGGTGTTCTTTTTATCAATGTTTATACTCAGTGCCCAATCAAGTTTCAAAATTAAGAAAGGATGTTTGCTAACAATAAATTTAAAAAGAATTCTGCAGTAAAAATGCAGGTTTTAGCCATACCACAAACATTTTTTGTACATTGTGTAACAGGAAGCTGCTTTGCAAATTTGTGTCACTTGTTTAATCTTTCCACTAAGGATCAATTACTGTGAAGTTATTGAAGTGTTTTGACTTTATTGCCATCTGGGGTTGCATTTTTGCTGCTATGCAGTGTATGAGTCACAAAGTAACACTAACATTTTCCAGGCTGGTAAATGTGTGTCATTTTATTACTCTGTCATTTTTTTCTGTCATACTTATTCTTCCGTGAGTGGTCTATTTCTCCTTCTATGCCTGAAAATTACTATTGGTTCACTGCATACTTCTAAGTCATTATATTTTACACGCACTCACAAAAGGCTAGTTCTGTGAAAATGCATTTTCCTTCATTCTCTCTCTCTCTGCCTCTCTACAGGGAAACAGTTCCTTTGTTTAAGTTCTTTTTCATTTACTACTTAGGCTTTATATCACCATAAATCCCTTGTTGGGAGACTGAGTAAAGTAGATTGTTCTAGATAGAAAAGATCAATCTCCTGTCTGTCTGCTATCTTAATAAGCCTTCATTCAGAAATATCTGTGGCAAATTCCTAAGTCCATCTACAATGTCCTATACTTTCGGAGAAGACTGAATCCACATAAGACATGTTGAGAATGCTACATCTGTGTTTTTACTGCTTGCCATAAGATATTTTTTCTTCCCACATTACCTCAGAATTAGGCATGTTCACATGTGCACTATGTACTTCACCATGTAAATCACATACAGAAAAACAAGGGTACCATGATCCATGGACTGAGCTTTCTGTACAGATTTTCTCCCCTATTCATTTAGTTGAATACATACTTGCGGAAATCTTCTAGATGTGTGAATGCTTAATTTATACCAGTTTAAAAAGAGCATTTCTTATTGGAGGCATACATAGACTTTTTATGGAAGGCTGCTTTTTGTAGAGTAACAATATTGATTTATAACAAGCAAGAAAACTGAGTAGACCTAGTTTGTATTAGCTGAGTAAAATGATTGCTCTGATTTGGCATTTAGTTGTTTAAACTGATGCCTGAATAGTTGAAAAGCATTTTGTCTGCTTCAAGCACATTTTAAAGGAAAGACTGTTCAGTCCTGTCATGACCTGGAATTAGACCAATGGTCCTTAATATAGTGCACAGAAATATATTGGTTTCTTTTATTCTAAATTATATTTAATTAGACATTAAAAAGCATGCAAAAACCATACTAGGTAAGCACTGATAGAGCAATATAATAATATCAAGTACTAACAAGAAAACGTCATCCAGATTCAAGTTAGTGCAACACTTCAGAAGTATAAAATAGTTCTGATGACAGACCGCGGGAACTACAGACCCATAAGCTTAACCAGCCTTATCTGTAAGGATATGAAATGAATCATCATGGTCCTTATAAATAAGGTGATCTCCAAACCCTTGATCTGACACAATTTGGCTTTGTCAAAGGCAGGTCATGCCTGTTAAACCAGGTGGATTTCTTCGAAAATGTCACCAGAGCCATAGATGAAGGCAAATCTGTGCATACAGCCTACCTTGACTTAGCCAAAGCCTTTGACACAATCCCACATTCGGGCATCATTGATAAACTCTCCCAGTTGAATATCAACCCTTATGTCGTCAGGTGGTTGTTAAATGGCTCACCAACAGATTGCACTCAGTCAAAGTTGGGGACTTTACCTCAACCAGCAGACCTGTCACCAGTGGAGTTCCACAGGGGTCAGTGTTGGGCTAACTATTGTTTGGAATATATTTCTCAGTCATTCAGGCCAAAACTAAAGGGCTGTGGCTGACAAAGTATGCTGATGACTGCAAATTAGGTGCAATAATTGAATTCCCAAACAATGTCAATATACTTCAAGAGGGACTTACACAAACTGAAGATTGGTGCCAAAGCCACAGACTCAAACTCACTGCTAAAAAAATGCATTATCATCCCCTTCAGTAAAAATTATATCCCTGCAGACTATCATATAAATAATAATACCCTACGTACCAACTCAGTAGTGAACTTGGGAAGGCAAGTTGACTGTAGGCTAAACTTTGACCACCATGTGTCTACCGTGGTAAGGAAGGCATTCTACGTTGCACACCTCATTAGCAAAGGCATTGCCTCAAGAGCAAAATGGGCCATAACAGCCCTGTACTTGACCCTCATCAGGCCAGTAATTGAGTGCAATGCCCCCTTTGGTATGTACCTTACCAGGCACCTGCAGCAACTTGAGTGACCTCAGAGATTTTTAACCAAGAAAATTCAAGGTCTCCAGCACATGTCATACATTAACTGACTGAATTCACTGTCAGTGTATTCAACAGTGTACAGACTACTTAGAGGAGACCTGTGTCTGGCCTACAAAGTAAACGCAGATCCAAACCCAATAGAAATGCTGCACATCCGCAAGTCAAAAGGGACAAGAGTCACCTGCTCCAGAGACCTTAACCTGGCCTGCAACATAAATAAGACCTGCTGGAGATACAGATATCTCTTTCAGAGGTTGCCACTCCTCTGGAATAGGCTACCAATTCACATCAAACAAAGTCCCTCTATGAACCTGTATAAGCGTAGCCTGGATGACTGTATGCAAAACTGTAAACTCCTGCCGGGTATTTCACCTATGACCTTCCTAGATATGGGCAGTTGTTGCTAACTAAGATCTCGAATTTAGGCAAGATCCTTTATATAGGGTTTCTCTAGTATTATACTGGATACACATAGCTAGGCTTAAAAAGACTTTCAGGTCAGTAGCCCGGTAACCATGTATGAACCTATGAGCCTATATTCAGCATTACAAATGATGTAAAGATGAAAGGACATTTTGACATTGATTAGAAACTATCTCTTTGCAGGATGGTGAAAACATAAATAATTCTTCTGTTGAAACTTCAGGAGATTTGTTGTCAGTACAGTCAACATCATGCTAAGTAATTTGGTATGAATTTTCTATCCCTTCATGTCTGCTGTTGAATATTTCAACTCCACTTTTGTAGTAGTCCTCAACAACTAGGCACCTCCAACATGACATCAAGGTCCTTATGGATCACATATGAGAATAGCATCCCAGTTTCTAAAAAAGGACAAAGAGTTACATCAATACTGGTCTCTCCTTTTTAATCACTTTACAGTGGACAGGAAATACACATGACCATTTAAAAAAATGCAAGAGATTAACAATATAATAACCAGCAAAAGGTATAAAAGAAACAATCCAACACAGCTCTCTTCAGGGCTTGATGAAGAGATTCCAAAGCTTTTCCCTACTGAGTTCTTCTGATATAGCCGAATAATCCAGAATCTATCTTGACAATATTATATCTATGCAGATATTCACCACATTGATTACAGCTATTAAAATTCTGGACCACATCTTGTCCATGTCCTCTATGGGACACCACAAATTTGTCCCAGGGGTTCCACCTGTGTCCCTAATTGACAGGGGTGACAAGTGCTGACTGATGTTTCTTTTTGGGAATAAACTCTTGGCTAGGCTTGTAAGGGCCCCAGGGCCATTAGCCTAGTAACCTCCTATGATCCTGTGATATCACAGATACCATGAAACCATTGTGCAGCCATGTCTGATTTGAATATGGAAATCAGGTTGAAGCATCTGCTGACACAGATATAACTTTTACACGTTTGTCTGTGCACATCTTTGTTTATTAGTAGGTACACAGGAGGCATCAGAACATTAAATTCTTAGATTGGCAAGCAAGGACTTCCCCAGCATGATGGCTACACTTCCTTCATCTGTGTTACACCTTAAAGCTCAGTGCTAGTTCAATGCGTTTTCAACTTATTTTCATTTATGCTCACCTTAACTGGCAATGTAAAACCGGATAAAAGGTTCATAAGTAAATACTAAGCTAGCTGCCCTTGTGGGCCATTTTAAGCCTAACCAATTTCCATTCCAAGCGTGAGAATAAAACCCTTTATCCTGTGTCTGTGAGGTTAACACCTTAAACATTCTACCAAAGCATAGCTCTGAATACTAATCACACAGCTAACTTTTACTATATATTCCAAAGCTCTAAGAATGCTTATTAGCACATAATTATCATTTTGCAAAGTCTCTCCCCTTAAACTACTTACTAGGCTAAAAGACTTTTGATAAAAAATGATTAATACTGAGTGTATCAAAACTGATTACACCAATTTTAGTATCAAATTAGTGAGCTTTTGTTTAGTTGTTGGCAGATGGTGGTTTCTATGCTAGTTGTTTTGTAATAAAATTGAAATATTTAGTAGCAAGTCCACCCAAACATTCTGAAACTTAATTCCAAGCAGTTACAGTTACCCCTGCCCCCAGAGTCATTCCTGGCAGTATCATGGGCCAGCACTTCCCACAACCTTTCTAGCCAGCCTGATTGAGGTGGGTATCTTGAGACAGTTTAAGCATTACATCATGATGTCTGATGATCATCTATTACTCAAACAGGATAAAAAGAGCTCCAAAACAAAAAAGGGACAATAAATCCAACCACAGGACTACCAACGTAACTTTGTTAAGCGCTTTCACTCACTTTAATGCACATGGGCTTCTTCAGAACAAACACTCCATTAATAATGCACATTATCTTGTTTTGTTCGAGTATATGTGAGTTTCATTTTATTACTCAAGCAGCATAATGCAGTGCGTGAGAAATGTATATATGTAATATCATTTGAGACAAAAAAATCTCACTCACAGTAAATTTACACACAAAAATCATCAGCAGTACCCCACACATCACACCTCTCCAAGGCCACACAATACACATAATCCAGCATATGCTGAGGTTCTAAAGATTAATATGCCCAAACCTCGAAAATGTCCAAAACCTCCAAAACACAACACCAGCACAAAGCACACAGCATATTAAGCCTACTTCCTCACACAGCACAAGGAGTCCCAAAGTTACAAATTCTGAGCCTGTAAGGCAGGCATGCATTGACCCAACCAAACATTCTTGTTATAAGTGATTGCAGTGTAAAGCAAACAGATGTACCTCTTACCAGGCTGAACATGGAAATAATAATGGTTTGTTGCTTGACTCATGCCAGGATCCTTGAGATCATACACGCACTTTAGTCCTCTAACAATAAGTACCAGTATGACTCTGTTATAGTTTATGCCTATGTCAATGACTTTAGGTGTACCTTACTGGATTATATGAAGAGAGACATGACGGAGTTTTCAGTCTGTGTCCAAGGCTGGTATGAGCCTAGCATTGAACAGCATTCTACTTTTTTCAAGGATAATTCTGCAATATGACCAAAAAATAAAATAATTGACTTCAACAAATGGCTTAGTTTTTGGTGTCATTCAAAGGGGGTCCAACGTTTGTCAGCCCTGGAAAATATAATCGACGGACCACTCTGCTTCACCAGGTATGGCCTGCATTAGTCCTCTCTAGTGTTTCAATTACTGGCAAAGACATTGTCTACCTCTATAGTGCCTTTTTTAGGCAACACCAACCTGATAAACCTTCCAAAATAATGAAACAAGCAAAGGAAAATATAAGGGTTTTACTGATCAATGCTAGGACCCTGAAGAAGAAACTCCACTCCCCACACGCCCTTCTCACCCTGGAAGACACTGACATCTGTGTAGTGACTGAGACATGGTTTAAAATGGCAGAGGGCACTATGGCTGTGCAGGGCTATAATGCCTTCCACATGTTTAGAAAGCTACTGCACAAGATAGGTATAAAGGTGGAAGTGTGTCAGTCTACATCCAGAAGAGACTCACATCTATGCTTTTAAAACAACATGATTTACTAAAGCTTCTTCATGTCCAAATAACAATCAGAAAGGTCCCATACCTTATATTAACTAGCTATAGAACTCCCTCTATGACAAAAGAAAGTTACAACGCCTATCTACAGGAACTAGAATCACTCAGTATTAAACCCAATACCATTTTCCTGGGTGATCTAAACTATCCAACTACAAACTGGGAAACCTACACCACCACTAGTGCACAAGCACAAAGATTCCTGGACTTTGTCAATACAGATGTCCTGGAACCCACTAAGGGAATAACACCGTGGATCTTATCTTTATTAATATGGGAGTATCTTACACCATCCCTTGCATATCTTCATCACTTGTTAGGTCTCACCATAAAGCAGTCTCCTTCGAAATAAAACTGAAACCAGAGATTCTTCCACCCAAGGTACACTTAGAAATTTCAAACTACCTACTCCTGAATGATACATTGGCAAGCTTCAAATCCCCACCAAACCCAGTTAAATCCACTGAATACACATAAATGTACACCACCACCACACTATACTAACATGTAAATAGCTGCATAGATGCATAGATGCAACTGTACCCCATAGGAACAAGTGCAGGGCAAACCCCAGAAACAAACCCACACAGATGAACTATAACATCAACAAGCTTTATAATAAAATAAGAGAAATTTGGCCAAAAGTAAGAACAGTAAGCCCAAAAATTTTAGAGTTCTTGTCACTGAAATAAATAACTCAGGAGCCTAATAAAATCCACCAAAGCCAAGTTTGAGGTTAAAATAGCTACCCAAGCAAAAGACAATCAGAAGGCATTTTTCAGTTATGTTCATTATCTCAAAAGCACAACACAGCAACACACTGAGCTGATTGTGAACAATGTTACCTACACTGAGGCTAAATATATAGCTAACCTACTGGCAGACAAATCTTGTTCTAACTTTGCCCCTCTGTCCCCTCTGTCTGTCCCCCAAGATATACCTGAAACTGGCTCACCTCCAGCTATCACACAAGGCCAAGTCCTAAAAGTGCTATCAAAAGCTAAAAATACTGCATCAATGGGTCCTGGCAATATCCCTGGATGCATCTTAAATAGCATGAAGCCTGATTTAGCCAGACCCCTAACAACACTGTTCAGTCTCAGCCACACCCCTAACAACACTGTTCAGTCTCAGCCACACCCCTAACAACACTGTTCAGTCTCAGCCACACCCCTAGCAACACTGTTCAGTCTCAGCCTCCATACAGGTTTTGTACCAAGTGAAAGAAGAACAGCTACAGTCATTTCCCTGCATAAGGCAGGACCTTTCACAGACCCAGGGAATTACAGACTCTTAAGTCTGATCAGACTCATATGAAAAGCCATGGAAAGACTTATCATGGAATTAATTAATCAGGACATAGGTAAACCAGTTTCAGTTTGGCTTTGTCAAGGACAGGTCATGCTTACTCACTGTGGTGGATTTTTTTTTGAAAAAGGCTGCCAAAGTAATGGATGAAGGCAAAATGGTGCACACTACATACCTCAACCTGGTCAAAGCTTTTCCCACAGTTCCCCACTCAGGCATAGTAGAAAAGCTACATAAACTGGGAACAAACCCTTCTGTTACCCACTGGATTGCCAGGTAGGACACAGGTAATCAAAATAGGGAAAGTTACCTCTACAAACAGACCAATCACCAGTGGAGTCCTCCAGGGCTCTGTGTGCTGAGATCTCTCCTGTTTTGCATTTACTTTGCTGATGTAAAAGCCAATACCAAATGGCTTTGGCTTACTAAGTTTGCAGATGACTGTAAGCTAGGAACAGACACTGAATCCACAGACACTGAATCCTCAAATGACTTAGCCTTCCTACAGGAAGCTTTGTCCTAAATAAATAGCTATTGACAAAATCAAGGTCTGAAACTAAATGCATTGCTGTATCCTTTGGGAAGTCATCTACCCTAGGGAACTACCATAGCGACAATACGCCCTAACAGCTGACCCCAGTTATTTGGGATTTGGGAACTTATGTGGACAGTGACCTAAGATTTGACCAACATGTGTCTCTTGTTCTAAGAAAATCCTTCTATATTGCACAGCTTATAAACAAAGGGATTGTGTCTAGATCCAGGGATATCACTGCCCCTCTTTACTCAGCCCTCATTAGGCCAATAATTGAATATAATGCCCCCTTTGTCATGCATCTGTCCAGACACATGCAACAACTGGAACACTCCACAGAAATACCTTACTAAGAGGATACAAGGTCTAAACAACGTCCTACATGGAACGACTCAAAGCCTTGTCATTATACTCAGTATCCTACAGCCTGCTAAGAGGTGACCTGTGTCTGGCATACAAAGCATCCTCCAACCCATTACTGATTAATTTACTGCATATCATCAAGTCAAATGGTATCAGAAATACTTGAGCTAGGGATCTAAACCTCTTCCGCAACATCAACATAATTGTTTGGAGGGACAGGTATACCTCCCAGAGGATACCACTACCGTGGAACAGACTCCCCATCCACTTGAAACAAATTTCATCCCTATTCATTTTCAAAAAACTTTGCTCTAAGGACGGGAAACAGAAAATTTACTCCAAGACTGCCCCCTGTACTACTAATGGACAGAGGCAGCCTGTAGATGGTCTAGAGCAACTAGCCTAGTACTTACCTATGAACCTACAAGGAAGGTCTTTAGCAGAGTAGGATAACTGCAAACATATTACTACTAGAAATTAAAATGTTTTTTCAACAGTTGTTTAATGAATTTGATTTGAGATGACCTAAAAATATGCACCTAGGTTATATAACAGAAGGACATTAGCAATTCCATGGTTTGCAAGTACTGTCCCAAGAAGAAACATTACAGGGTAAAATATTTACAAAGGTAATATGAATACATTTGCTACATCACACACATACCAGACATTAATATTCTCAAGACATACAAATTAAAATCAATGACACAAAGACTAAAAAGTTTGTATTTGTTCAAAACTTTTTCAATTTTAAAATTTTACTGGAGGCAAAGAACTTTATGAGAGATAGCGAGCCATGTTTATTTAACATTTGTTTACTGGGAAAGTCTGACTTGAAACAAAGCAAATTTTCAGTGGAAGCCCAGGGAGAAACACTCCAGATGCATGTCTTTGTAATGTGGGAGGAAACTGGAGCACCCAGAGGAAACCCACACTAACACAGGGAGGATATGCAGACTCCACACAGAAGGAACCCCAGCTGAGAATTGAACTGGAGAACCTCTTGCTGTGAGGAGACCATGCTACCATTGTACCACTGCTCCATCCTGTTCTAAGAAGAATTAATCTTACAGGTGCTCTGTATCTATCTCCTACATCAACAGCAGGTAACATTTTTAAGCAGAGTACCAAAAATGTGGCATAAGCTGTTGGTGAAATAATCAGTCAAATCTTAAATAATTCAAGTGATACATATTATATACTTCTGGTTATTAATATCACACCCTCAACACCTTAAAGGAGGCTGTCTAGACTGTTTTCCACAACTGCTGCCATTCTGAAAATCTGAAAGTAGTGTACAATGTATAGTATACAAGTGTCAATGTGTGTCAGCTCAAACTGTAGTAATTAATGACAAATTATGCCGGCTTAGTGAACCCAGTGTCTCAGATAAAGAATGAAACATTAAATGGTCACTTTTTCTTAGAGTTGAAGAGACCTGGCTTGAACTGACAACAATAAAGTAGGGGGGGGGGTGCAAATGGTATTGCTCCCTTTCTTTAGTTATCACATATTGCCTTTGTGTAAAACTCACTTAAATGTTAGTATTTGTTTATATCACATATGTAGATGCGTATGCAGTTTCATTCAGTCAGGACCATGCAGTAATGGACCTAGAGGTGATGGGCTTCAAATTATCATAATGGAACCTAGTCAGCCAACTCATATGTTTGAAATAAACACATTTTCTTAAACTATCGCAAATGCATTCTGTAGAGAAAGATTACTGCAGTACAAATATTTAACTTGTGCAGTGGTACATGACCAGTTATTTATGTGAAACAGTAGCCATACTCAAAACTAGCAGCACCCGAATATAGCCTTACCCCACTCTGATAACTTCATTTCCTTTCCTTTCTTTGTTTAGTCCTTCTCCAAGGGTATCAAAGACCTCAAAATAAGTCTGACAAACTGTTTTATCCTGCACCCCCAAAGTCAGGCCTTGCTGCGCCTAACTTTCAAGCAAACTGGTTCCTAATAAATGAATGGTTTCAGCTTCTTTTCACCTTTATATTAAAAATATTTAAATATGATACCTCAAAAGAACTCTCATCTAGACTGCATCCAAGTTTTATTCCATGCTTCTTCACATCCAACTGATACTGATGCCTCCCTTTTCCAAAGAGCCAACTTTACCTTCCTCAGACCATGCATTCTGTTTCTGGACCAAAAATCTTAAAAAGTCCACCACAAATATCAGGAACAGCAAATGTATTTCTGAGAATCCAACTGGATGCTCAGTGTATCTGAAAGAAACAAGACTCATGTCGTTTCTCCCATCCACCTACCCATCACTTAATCTAGCCAACGTTTCCAACTTTCAGCCCATTCTACTCTCCATCCTCCTTAATCCAAAAAACACTGTGAACAATTGCATTTTAACCATGAAAATTAGCTGTTTCTCATCTTCTTTCTTCTTAGCATTTCATCAGTGAAAATTTGCCAGTTGTGTCATTGAAAACCATATAATTTCTGTCCTTTGTGTGCTACCTTTTCTGTCCATTAGCTACTGTGCATGATGAACATTTACTTTGATAAATACTATTTGTGCAGTTATATGCCAGATTTTGAACATTACTAAGCCATGTTTTATTGTTTCAGGTTATGTTATCAGTAATTTGTATGTGTTGTAAAACATTTGCTAATCTTATGGGTAGTGGCTGAAATGAGCCAGTTGTGACCAGTGTAATATCTTACTTACAAACAAACCAAAAAATAAATAAATATTAACAATAAAACAGTTTTTCCATGTCATATCTAATATAGATGTCTTCAATCAACTACTAACACTCCTCTCCTTCCTCTTAAATCCTTTAGCCACACCTCTCTCATTTCCCTTATTTTACCTGAGGAACACATGGGCATACATCACACTAGACAAGCAAGGCTTGTGTTCTTGCATCATAGGTCAGGCCGTCTAACTCCTATGTCACATCTAGTTCTCTTTATGTAGCAAAATGTTCTTTTTGAAGTAAGGCCTTAAAAACTGGATGCAAAGCTGCACATGTGACATGATGAGTGGTTTCTGCAGGGAAAATGATTTCCAGGGCTGCATATGTGGGAGTTCTATATGTATGAACAGAGAGGAACCACTCAGCCTACCTACTGTGTTATCAAACCTCATGGATAAACTGCAACGCTTTGTAAACCAAAGTTCTGCTTCCTCCTCCATCCCACTAATTATTAGTTTGTGTCTATTATTTATTATTGAATTCCATCACTCTATTTGATTCCAGTTTAGCTTACAAAACATTTTTCTATTGCTCTACAATTTGAGATATAAAAATACTTAAAACAGAAGCAAAAATCAAAGTCACCCCAAAACTTTCACAAACAAGAATTGTTTTTACAAAAAGCACTTTCTTCCTTGCAAATGGACTTCATCATAATGTGTAAAGAAATAAAAATGTGCTGTTTAAATAAGTAAATTAATCAAACTACATTATTTAACAAACCAATCACATCCAAGAACAAATATTCAGTTCTTCAAAGGCTTATTTAAAACTGCTTATTACCATCACTGAGGATAATGTCACAATATCAGCAAAAATGATTGATTTCAACTACTGGCTGTCTTTCTTGTGTCATTCTAAGGGGATACAATATTTGTCATATTGGGAGTATATGGCTAATAGACCACGTTGCTTTGCCAAGGATGGTCTGTACCTTTCCCCCTCCAGGCTTTCAAATACTGACTAAAACTTTATCTACTCCCATAGTGCCTTTTTTAGGCAATGCCAAACTGACAAACCTACCGGCACATCATGGTCAACTGAACTGAACCTCAAGGTGTTACTGCTCAATGCCAGGAGCCAAAACAATAAAAAACTACACTCCCTCCAAGCCCTCCTCACACTTGAGTATACAGGTAACTGTGCAGTTACTGAGACATGGTTTCAAGCAGCAGAGAATACTCCAGCAGTGCAAGGTTTACATGCCTTCCACACTTTTAGACCAGTAGCTGCACAGACAAGGGCTAAAGGAAGAGGTGCCTCAAAATACATCAGTAACAAGCAGACCTCTGGGATGGTCAAACAGGATGACATGCTGGAGTTCCTCCATGTGCAGATCACCATAGACAAAATACAGTACCATATCATAACCAGCTATAGGTCACCTTCCATATCCCAAGAAGCCCACAATGCATACTTAGACCTACTGGAGACACTTACCATGTAACATAACACCCTACCCTTGGAAGACTTTAATTACCCTCTTTATAGTCTGGGAATTCTATATACTGCGGTGGTGGTGCTGCGGTAGCATTGTTGCCTCACAGATAGATGTTGTCTTGTTCGATTCTCAGCTAGAGCGTCTTCTGTGTGGAAACATGCATGAATGGGCGTCCCTTCGTTGAAGATTGTGCGTCAGGGCTGGTAACTCGGCACATAAAAATCAACTACCAATCATTAGCGGACCGGAGTTCCGCTGTGGCGACCCCTAACTGGGAAAAGTCGAAAGACACAACAACATAGTCTGGGAATCCTACACAGCCTCAAATCTACAGGCACAGAAATTCCTGGACTTTGTAAATACAAACACCCTTGACAAAATAGTGAATACATCCACTTAGAGTCTCCCACATAGATGTCATGCTTAAAAATATGGGAGAAAGCTGCAGCCTCCAAAGTCTCATTCTCCTTGGTAAGGTCTGACTATAAAACTGTCTCCTTCAAAGTCAAAATCAACTACATAATCCAATTTAAACCAGTAACTGTTAGGCGGTATTCCAAGGCAACTTACCTTCTATTAAGTGATGAATTGTCAAAATTCAATGCCTCTCTAAGTCCAGAAAGCACAGCAGCCTATGCTGAATTGCTGTCAGACACTCTGTACAGCCATGTCAATGGCTGCATAGTGGCTGCTGTACCTACCAGAAGTAAGCCTAGCGCCAGACCTAGAAACAAACTACCCTGGTAGTTCCAAATTAAACAGGATATACAACAAAAGGAAAAAAGAAAAATCATGGCAAAAATCAGGAAGGGTAATTCCCGTAATGATAGCAACTCTCCTATCAAAGTAAATAGACAACTAAGAGGGCTAATTAGGTCAAGCAATGCCAACTTTGAGGTTAAGATAGCCTCCCAGGTGAAAGATAACCAGCCTTCTACAGCTATGTCGGAAATTTCATGGGTAGCAGATAGCAATGTGCTGAACTGGTGGTTAATGGTGCTACATTCACTGAGTCTGGTGGTATAGCAAACCTGTTAGCTGACAAATTCAGTTCAAGCTTTACTCCCCTCTCAGCCCCATCCATCCCCTCACAAATATGCTCAAATATAACCCCTCTAGCTATAACTAGGGAGCATGGATTGACTGCACTCACTAAAGCCAAGAGTACAGCCTCAGTGGGCCACCATAGCATCCCAGGATACCTCCTGAATAGTTTAAAACATGACCTGTCAGGACCCTTGGAGTCATTATTTAACTATACTCTTAAAACAGGCTTTATGCTACATGAATGCAGGACTGCAACAGTCACCCCCCCTTCATAAGGGAGGGCTTTCAACAGATCCTAGAAACTTACAGACCCATTATTCTGACTAGTCTTGTTTGCAAAGCTATGGAAAAAATTATCATAGAAATTATCAAAAAGGACATAGGAGACCTCCAGACACTGGATCCATCCCAGTTTGGCTTTGTCAAAGTAAGGTCATGCTTACTGAATCTGATGAACTTCTTTGAAAAGGTCACTAAGGCAATGGATGAGGGGGAAATGGTGCATATTGCCTACCTAGATCTGGATAAAGCATTTGATACAATACCCCACTCAGGTATTGTCAACAAACTTATGGAAATAGGTATAAATCCCTTTATAATACACTGGATAGCTAGATAAGACCCAGGAGGTCAGAATCAGTGAGGCCACCTCCACAAAGATGCTAGTCACCAGTGGAGTCCACCAGTGCTCTGAGCTGGGTCCACTCCTCTTTGGCCGCTACTTCCCAGATGTCAAAGCCAATATCAAAGGCCAAATTGGGAGCAGTCATTGAATTCCCCTCAAGATAAGGACACACTTCATGAATGTCTAATACAGACAAACACTTGGTGCCAAAGCCATGGCTTAAAACTCAATACCAATAAATCCATTATAGTACCTTTTGGGAAGTCTACCACCCTGGATAACAATATCATTAATAAATCACCCATTTCATAGCGATAGTAACCTAGCCTTCAATGAGCATGTGTCCAGATTAGTAAGAAAATCCTTCTATGTTGCTCAAGTTATGAGCAAGGGCATGACTTCTGGGTCCAGACAGGGTATCACTCCACTGTACTCACCCCTCCTAAGATTCATCATAAAGTATAATGCCCCTTCAATATGTACCTGACCAGACACTTGCAGCAACTGGAATGCTCACAAAGGTTCCTTAAAAAGAATACAGGGAGTAAACATAACATCCTATGTTGATCCCTCAAAGCCCTGTCTCTTTATTCAGCATCATCCAAACTTCTAAGAGGTGATCTTTGACTGGCATACAGGACATCTCTGGACCGTGTTTTGATGAACCTTTTGCACATCCAAAAAACAAACAGCATCAGAACTACTAGATTAAAATACTTACATTTTGCTCGTGACATAAATAGGACATGTTGCAGAGGCAGACATGCATTTCAGAGAATTCCCATTCTCTGGAACAGGCTCCCCACCGATGTTAAGCAGGACTTCTCCCTATTCCCTTTTAAGTGCAATTTGGATCAATGGATGGGAAATCAGAAATTCAACCCTGGTCTGGCTCCTATGTTTTTCTGATAGACAGAGACATTCGGCAAATCACCACCTATATAAATCAAATTTGTGGATCAGATTTGGGTTGCACAGCTAGGTTTAGAAGAGCCCTAATGGTTGTTAGCCTAATATACACCTATGAAGCTATGAACCTGTAAAGTTAACTATTTCATTTAAACCAGGATATCCACAAGCATCCAATTTAACTTGACATTTGTACTCCATTAAATCTAACCACGACTATCTAATTTAACTTGGCATTTGTATGCCATTAAATGTAATATATTCAGTGGTACTTCTTCTGACATCCTGTAGTATAAAACCTAGACCAGAATAATACATATATATATATTTGATGATTGATATATCTTAACATTATCTACTCAATTACTTATTCATGTCTTCCTTTAGGATCACTCTCATATGTTCACAGACATATTCTTAAATATCTGGTAGTTTTACCAACATAAAAAGCTGGATGTAAAGACTTTTATGCTTAGTAAACAATATTATTAGACCAACAAGTGAAATACCCTAGAACCTTATGAAGTTATCAGTGGTATGTATTTATTTATTTTCTCTCTCGGTCAATCGTTTTTACTGGGGTAGCACACTAACAAAAAATGTCCGGGAGTAATTCTCAGTAAGTACACGACAAATAAAAAGTTGGAAAAATACAGTAATAATTAAAATATTAACAAAACAATACAAACCATAAAACAATGTCAGCAGTGTGTACAGATTATATCATTATTTCAGAGGAGAAAGGGATCATATGATTGATAGAAGAGATGAGAGAAGCTAAGAGGTACTTTGGTTATAATATGATTTTTGAGGCAGATTAATTTACTTTCTTTGAGAAAGAAGTTCTTCAACTGGTCATAGAATTTTGGGCAGGAGGAGAGTTCTTTAAGTTTGTTGCGAACAGATGACAGAATTTGGGGGGCAGAGTGAAGAAACCTGTTTGGTACAATCACAATTTCAGAAAGAGGTCTCAGTTAAAGTTGTGGAGACAAACGCCATAAACCTAAGCAAATTATGCCTGACTTTGCTATTCATCTGGACAGTGTGATTGCTACTTTATGTTTTGTTGGTTTACACACTTTTTGCTGCCCTTTTGTCGTTCCTCTTTAATTATACAGTAGAAAGAGCAAATTACATTGCCAGCTTTGTCTGCCAGTCATGCAAGATTTCAAATAATACTCTCCAATCACCTCTAAGCCTCAGACTTCATATTAAGTGAAATATGCAAATGCATCCTACTGCCATAATGAGTTGCATGAACACAATCTGCTATCACCACATTTATGCATGTTAAACAAATACTTTTGGGTGGTTAGTTTGTGATATTCCCATCCTTAGCCATAGTGTCTTATAATAAATGTGTAAATGTGAAAAGTCCTTTAGATGAGACGCTAAACTGAGACCCTATATGCTTGGGCTGGTGGTAGCTCAGGTGGATGTTAAAGATCTCATTGGTGCCTATCGAAAACAGTAGGGCTTCTTTATTTATATACAAAAAGAACTCTTATTTACAACATATTTACAAATGTAAAAACATACAGATAAGCAAACGTATTTGCACATATTCATAATTTCTTTTACAATCATACTAAATTCCAATCCCTATTAGACCCCCATTCCTTTATTCTTAAACACCAACTGATTTTACTTAATATTTTTGCTAAAATCCATTTACCATTAAACATAAATTCACGTATTCTTTCATTCCATATAATCCATACGACATAAAATAACATTTTAGCTATTATTTTAACTTATTCTTTACTTCTATTCTTATAATATCCATATTTAATCATATCTATGTTTATTTTTCCACTTCTTTTATATCTTCTAAAAATCTTTTACATAGTTTTCCCCATAGCTTTTTACTCCTTTACATTTCAAAAAACACATGTTCTGAGTTTCTTCTTCTTGACTATGTAACTGTTCATTGTAAAATATACTCTATCTTTACTATATCACCTAAACATTTACGTTTCTCTTTATTTAAAGCAATTCCTATCGGGTCTATATCAGAACACCGAAAGTTCATTCTTTCGAATGTTCTTACATCAACCCCTAGTCAGCGAACGCTGAAAATAGTGAAACGACAGATAACCACATTTTTTCCTAGGGAAAGAATTTGGCTGTCCATTTGTCATTTCGCTATTTTCAGCCCTGTGGTGGAAAGTTACGGGTCGGGTTCAGGTAAGTGTGCGATTGGGCGTGGGTTAGGTGAGTTAGGGTTAGGGCGCGAGGGAGGTATGTGTGCAATTGTGTGGACGTGAGGGTTAGGGCGGGTTAGGTGAGTTAGGGTTATGGCACGGGTGAGGTGAGTGTGCGATAGTGATGGACCTTAGGGTTAGGGTTTGGGTTAAGGTAAGTGGATAGTTAGTAGTGTTTGTACAGTTTAGTGTAGGGTTAGCTGTAAGATTTTGGGTGTATGTGTGTGGATTGCTTTTTATTTGGTGTGCTTGTGTTGTGTGTATGTGTTTTGGAACAGCAAATTTAGGAAAAAATTTGCTGTTCTGAATGTTTGATGTTGTCAGTGTTCACTGATTAGGGGTCGATGTAAGAACATTTGAAAGAATGAACTTTCGGTGTTCGGATATAGACCCATTCCTATCACCCCTAGACACTAATTTGTGTAAATTACTTATTTTATCCAAATTTTGTTCTTTGCAATTATTATGTCATCTGAATATATTAACAAAACTGGAATTCTTAACTCTTTTTGTGTTTTATACTTCGCCTCCTTCATTTCTGTAATTTATTTCACATACTGTCACATCCATAACTAATGCAAAGCATATAGAACTTATTGGACACCTCCTTTTCAACACCATTCTTCATATGCACCAGTCCTGAGCAATGTAATGAGGTCTCCAGGTCTGGGCATGATACCTAAATTTGACCACTACACTGCTTTGGGCCATGCTGTTACTGCATTCGTTTTACTGCTAATTTTGTCCTGTGTGCCACATAATCCTATTGGATAAGGTTGCTTGTCTCCTTGTCACATAGCTGGGCACCTTGAAGGTGATGCACAGTTCTCAAAATGCTTCTACCTATTTAATTAATTTTACTTCTTTCTTAAGGTTTTTAACTATCTGTCACGTCCAGAGCCTTGGGAGAATGAACTTTATATCTTTTTTCTCTGCTCCTGCTTTAGTTTTTTCACGACTTTCATTACCCTAGCCCCCTCTGGACTATCTACATCTGCAAAGTCTGGGTTCATCTCTAAGATGCCTGCCCACTCAACAACTTTCTTTGTATTGGTATTGGTAAGGATGGTGTAGAAAACTGGTCCAATTATTCAGCCCCCTCACCACACACACACACACACACACACACACACACACACACACACACACACACACACACACACACACACACACACACACACACACACACACACACATCACTCACTGTTATCAGATACAATCAATACTACATGTGTTTTTTTTGCATGAACAAGCTGCTGTCACTTACCATGTCCATTGTTAAAGAACTCTGTGATATAAAAAGCACTGCAGGGAGACCATGGGGAAGTTTTGTTTAGCTGAACAAACAATGATGCCATCATGTAGTACTTGCCCAGATCACCAAAACGTTGTACACAGGTTCGAGAATCATCATGTGGCATGCTAAACACATGGCCTATTGGAAAAATACAAGAATGCATTGTTAAAAGAAGCAGAGACCAAACTTAAACTCAGTAGCTTAAATATGTAGTTTTGCATGGGCCCATCTTTCAGACCAATAGCATTCTTATTCCTCACTAAATGAATTGTTCTCCAGAACTACAAAATGTGGTACCGATCCAAAGATACAATTCTCTAGCAGTATTGCTATACTTACGTGCCTTGATCAAAGCATCTCTAATCTAAACCAGGTACTGCTTTGAACATTTGTCATCTATGACCCCACTTCACCACCGTCAGAACTTTCATGAGAATATGTGGCACATAAACACACTGTAACAAAAAGTCATTATCTTAATAATACACAGTGTATACACTAGATGCATATCTGATCACTAAACACCACTGTAAATATACATTTCTACCCTTCTACAATTGATAACATGTGATCATATCTACCTTTACTCTTGGTCCCATTGTAAAGGGCACTAGACTTACAGAAAACTGAATCCTTAATACCAGAAGAGTCATAGGTATATGTTTATTTATTTTATGTTATTTCGCTTTTTTAATTTCTCCAAGTCATTTGGGTTTCTAATACCATGTTGGGAATGGACCCCATTCCTAAGTCAAAAGTATGATTAAAATTCATGAAATTAGTATTGTTTCAATCTTTGATGTTAGCCAGAAGTGCTCCTTGCAGCACCTGCAATGTGCCCAGTAATGCCTCCCTTTGTAATTTGTATGGAGTTACATGTATCAGTAACATATCTAAGTATGATTGTAAATTATTTTTTATATGACCCGTTGCTTCTACTACTGTTGGAACTGTCTAGGTATCCTTCTTCCAGATTGCCCTTGTTTCTGCCTGCAAATCCTGATATTTTATGACTTTGCGTCTCTCTGTATGTAAGACATTGGAATCACTGGGTGTAGCAATTTCAATGATCAATGCTACTTTTGTCTTCTTTTCATGGATCACTGTATCTGGTTTCCTTGCATCTATTTTTGGAACTGTTGGTAATGGATGATCCCATGTGATATAAACTTCATCATTTTCTGTGATGCTTTGTGGCTCATGTTTCCAATGTTTTTCCAGCAGGTTCAATATTATAATGTTTGTACAATCCCCAATGCAACAGTCTTGCCTCATTATTATGCCTTTCAGTATACAGTCCTTCTGACATTAGTGTATCACAACCAGCAACAAGATGTGTGACTGTTTCCAATTCTGTTTTACAAAACATACATTTATCTGTTTCTCCCACATGTTCAATGGACTTTCTAAGTCAGTGTGCATGTAGTCCACTATCTTGGGCCACCAATATTAACCTTTCGTCTTTTGGTTTAAATTTGCCTCTCCTTAACCATTCCTGCATTTGATCCAGATCAACATGAGGTTGTTCCAAGAGTTTTCTATACTTGCATCTATATTTATGCATTTTCCATATTTGTTGCCTTCATCTGATCCTTCACCTTAAATTCTTTCTTTTGTTTTTTTTTTTGGCACATTCAGTTGCTGCCTGATTTTTATCTACTTCTGGTTTGATTTCCACTCATGCTTCTGCTAAACTAAGCAGGGAAGTCATCTTAGACTTATTCTCCTCATGTTTCAAAACTTTCACTGTTTGATACTTGTGAGGTTAGCAGGTATGCATGCAGTCCCACAATTGCAGATCTATATATGTAATCAATTTCAAGGAAGCCCATACCACCTTCGGAATGGGGAATATATAGGGCAGGATTCACGAAGCCTCCGTGTAAGAGTTATAACTCTTACACGGAGGCTGCAGTTAAACGGAGTGATGTCAGCATGCTTTGCATATTCATGAGAGCATGCTGAATCACACCTAAGTCTAACACGGTCCATGTAAGACAGTAGGGGGCGTGTCCATAGGCTGAGCCCTGCAAGCGGGCACGCCCCCAGAAGTGTAAAAGTGCCCAAAGTAAACACCCACAACAGAGTCCACGGAAATGTGAATAAACACAACACAACACATGCCCCCACAGACTATGAACATAAAATATATAAATGAACATGTTATATATTTTTTTAAATTGTAAAGATGTTTAACCGTGAGTGCCCGTAGCGCAGCTACAGTTAGCAGTCAGTGGGAAAGCATATAAGAACTAAATATGCAAAATAAGCCAAATAGTGGTAGAGATGTTGGCTGAAGAGCAGGCATTCATGGTTTGAGCCCCCACAACACCAATTTTTTTTTTTTGCAAAATAAGCAGGAAACAAGTCCCTGACAAATATGTACACATAAAACCACAATTTATGTAAAATGTAATGAAATAGCCCATTTATATTGAAGAAATGTGAGGTAACAAAAGAATAAAAAATGCCAGATGTGCTCATAGCTGAGCTACAGTTTAACAGAGTGAGTGCATCTGCCCGTAGATGAGCAGTGGTTTAACTGGTGCAAAATGAGTGCCCGTAGCTGAGCAGTGGTCTAACACGCTAAATCTATGTGCCCCTAACTGAGCTGAGCGTAATATGCGTGCCGATAGCCAAATGAGGCTTAAAGCAGCGCACCCGCTTGCGCGGAGCTGCGCATCGTGCAAACAAGCTAACCGGCAACGCGTTGAGCAAGCCGTATCAAAACTGCCTTTACACAGACACACCCATCAGCATGTCTAGACAGTCATGAAAAATAAAAAGCAGTGGCCAGGTTCAAACCCAGGATACTATACACCATAGTCAAGGTACCAAACCACTAAGCCATGACAGCAGTACCTAGAAATGCAATAATAGCTAATATATAGGAATGAATACAAACTGGAGCATGACAATGCAGGTTTACTGAAGTTGATACAATTCCAAAATGGCCAATCACAGATATGTGGGAAAAATGGACTATATAAGCCCCATAGGTGGAATACACAGCATAAACGATTGTAGAACTGACCTGCAGGCAGAATGACAGGAGTAGGAGAGGGTAGTTGCTTTCGAGCACAGAGGTGGGGTGTTGAGGAGTCCAGGTACATGGTCTGGCTCCTAGTCCATAATCATGAGGCCCAACTCATGCAGGGCCAGGTCCTCTGGGGAGCATACAGGGCTGAGGCGTGGGACCGGTTGGCTCATGATCTCACCAGTGCCACAGGGATTCCAAGGACTGGTGAGCAGGTCCGTCACCACCATGCAGACCTGAAGAGACGCAAGCAGGACCAACTGAACCTTTGGATCCAGGAGGCCCGGCAAACACCCAACGCCCACTACTGAGTAAGTAACATTTAATTATGTATGTAAGAAATTAAACTAGCTGATATTATGGAGATGTGTATTCCAATATTACTTCATTTATATTACAGCTGCAGGTGTCCGTTCTGCGAACCGCAGAGCCTATGGCGATAGGCTGGTGCGGTTGCGCCACCAGGCAGGTCAGTAATCCACTACCAGTAACTGTAAAGAAATATAAAAGTATGACAGTCAGCAAAAGAGTGCAGTGTAGTCAGTAAGGAATAAAATCTGCAAGTAACAGTGTGAAAGTGTATGCAAGTATTGCTTGATTACAAAAGTGTGTTTCAGCCTGTAAGTTAAACCAAAAATGAAACTGTCTGACATATATTCTGAAATAAAAATGCCCTACCTGTAAGAAAATAGTACACAACCTGCAGCAGGCTGAAAAGTATAGCTGCAGAAGATGATGAAATCACATGTGTGAAATATATCCCTGTGGAAATACTGAAACATGACAGAAGTGAGACTGCTGGAAAGGATTGTAATAACTACAGGTAAAACATGTCAATAAAGCCTAGAAGTAAGTACCATCCTGAATAGTAAAATGAAAGCAAGTGAGAGAGTGTGAGAAAGTGTCATGAATCCAGCAATACAGTAGTAATAACCCCTGAATAAAGTATACTGCAGTCAAGACAGAATGAAATGCATGTGAGATTCAAAACCAAACAGCAAAATCTGTTCAAAGTGTTGCTGCATCTGGAATGTGTATCCCAAAATCTGGATATGTTGCTCTCAGTCTGCAATATGCAGATAGGATGATTGTCTGATATACCAAACATCCACACTTGTCTACAGCTATATAAAGCAAATGTAGCAGGATGATGTAGCTGAACAAAGCTAGATATGAATGTGTATGAAGAACCATAAAATGTATATTGATGTTGCAGTAACAGTCCTATCACCAAGTTGAAATAGTTATCATATAGGAAACTGTAGTCAGAACAGTAGTGTGTATATAACTGTAGCTATTAGAAATGTACAGCATATGTATTGTTATTCAAGGTGTTAATATTACTTTCTTTACCCCACCCTATAACCACATATAACCCATTCCACGTGAAAATGGTATGTGCAATCACAATTAACACCCTGGACGTTTGTCCTGTTGGGTCATATATATTTGCATGTCCGTTGATGCATCTGCCCTGTTCATACATCCACACCTGATGGCCTGTTGCCATCAATTAACCCTGCATGTTGTTGGACTGTGTATTTCTGTTCAAATTATGCATGTGTTATGCACGCTGTTCAATGGTGTGAATATCTGGGTGTTTGGTTAATGGGAATACTAATGCATGCTGTTACAACTAATTGTGAATGGTATTATATGTCACTAACCCAAACTGTCATGACATAATGCAAAACATAGGACGACAGGGAAGGCGGGTTCCAGCGGACCCACCTCTCCCACCTCAGCTGGCGAGTGCACCTGGCACTAGTGCCGAGTCCGGACCCTCCTCCGGTGGCCCTGTGCCACCTGCGGGTGGAAGCGCTGCAGGATGGGGCTCACCCCCCCTCTGCAAGTGTGGCCGGAGGAGAACCACCACTCACCCTCCATAGCATCCGGACTGTGGTGCGTAGGGAGATTCGGGACTCTGTTCTCGAGCCCCTACGCCAGCTCGAGGCACGGGTGGCGCAACTAACGGGCATGCCTGTTGCCCCGCCTACACAGCCCCCAGCACAGCCCTGTCCTGGGCAGTGAAGGAACAGTGGCAACTGCCTATGGGTGGGGATATCAGTTCCACTGTTGCCATCTGTGGGCTCATGGGCTCTGGATATCCAAACCTCCGTCCCCGTCAATTGTGTAACCCCCACACGTGTCATACACCGCCCCTGTATGCGTCTTGTTTGTCTTGTCTGTTTACCTACCCAACCTACCTCCCCAGCTGTACCGACTTCCTTCACCTGACATACCACTCTCACCTGAAAAAAAAAAGGGCACTCTGTACCCACAAAAAATTACGCCCCATACATAGCTGCCCATTCCGCACACATGTCTGCTGGACATGGAACCTATCAATTACAATTGGCTGTACAACAAGTATTATTGTTGTCCTGACACCTCTCTCAGGGGTGGAAGGTTTCAAATGTCACACCAAATTACATACATATGCACAGCTGTTGCTGATGAAGAAATGGGCAGCTATGGGCCTTACCTACATCCCTCCTGCACATCCCAAGCTTGTTTCCCTACTGTCTTACCCTCTTTGTGACCCCTTTTTCACCACTTTCCTGTCTCCCCATTTTCTTTTCTTTCAAAGAAAATAGCATGGGTGTGCACAAGAGTAAGCACGTTTAAGCAGTTGTAAGCGGGTGTGCGCTTGTGTGCGTGGAGCTAAACGCCAGTGCGCATGTGTGAGCTCCACGCAAACCAGCGCTAACCCGGTTACAACTGCTTAAAAGTGCCTTAGTCACTTTGATTGACAGGTCTTGTAGTCAGTTCAGAAGCAAAATAAAATCCCACTGGCAGTCCCGAACCCAGGACCTTGGAAACAGTAGTCTGCATGACTTACCACTAAGCCATGAATCTTATACAAGAACATTGTGCTAAAATAAATATATCATGTAATAGTAGGAATGAATGTAAAGGGAATATAGATGTGTAGTACACAAAGCATGCCATTTAGAATTACTATCAAAACTAGTGGATTTCCATAATAGTAGTGTGTGAACAGAAACAGCCATGCTAGTTGGTAGCTAGTAGGTAATAATGTCACTATAGCACCTTGCAAGCCACACACATACTCACAGCAGGATAATCACTGCCCATACCCCACAACCTCTTACAGGAACACATCTGGACCAAGTAATAAAATATGTGGAGCAAAGGCCCAAAACCAGGGACACATTACAAATAATGTTACAACAAATGCAGACAGTTCAGAGAGTAACAGGGTCTGCATTTTGTGGGATGTTTGGAAGGGTATGAAGTCTGAAACTTGAATGTTTGTCACCATATTCTGACTTGAGCCCAGAGTGATTTGCCAGAAAAAGGTGTGCATGAGATATTGACCAAAATATGAGGCAGAAATGTGGACAACCTGCAAATATCTGTACACATGACGGGTCTGACACCACCATATTTGAATAGTTAAGAGCCTAGACATAGCAACAGTGAATGACTTACAGGGATGCCCCACAGACTCCATGTGAAATGTACAAACAGTAGGCAGAAAGGTGTAACACATGCAATGGTAACTATGGAGTCCTGAAAGTATTCACCACTTGCATGGCAGAAAAAGTGTAGTAATACATATGCTCATGCTAACCCACAGTCACAACTGCAGCATACCAGACATTTTAATGGGTGTACCCCACTGATATGTACCATTCCATGAGGCAGATAACAGATGAACCTGAAAGTCTCTGGGGCCTGCTCAGCAGCATACTCAAATACCCTAATAGATGTCAAGGCCCACACCATGGCCAGACCACACTGCATGCTGTAACACCCTAGCAGATATAGCAAGCATTCCAAGGTGTGAATGTACATGGAAAATAGGAAAGCTACAGCAGCACACTACAGTCAGGACACCTAGCAGGCATACAAGTAGTGACTGTAAAGGGCAAATATTGAAGCCTTAGCAACAAAGTGCAAGCAAAAGTGAAAGGAAAGCACACACACACACACACATTAACAGTAGTAGTAGTTGTAGGTGTCAGTGTACATACACAGTTAGTACAGGAAACTGGAGAAATGAATGGAGGAATGTTAATCTACAACACACCTGGAAATATGAGAGAGATACCAACCTTTACACTCACAGAACATTGTCCACAGCATAACAGCATGGTCCCTGCCCTTAAAATCTGAAAGGGCTACGCCTATCTCACATACCTTTTATAGCACTGTTCTGAAATCACAGTGAGAACTGCAATCAGTACACAACTGGCTGCATGCAATTAGCAAATGCTGGCTAACAATTGGTGCAGAGGCCATCACATGGGCATATGCAGATACCTACAAAAGTATGCTGTACTCCCAGTCCACACATGCAATACTTTCATTGCACCCTGAGAAGGACGTGAGAGACAGACAGAGAGAGAGAGACAGAGACAGAGACAGAGACAGAGAAAATTGCAATTAAGCAGACACAAACAAATTGTTCAGCAACAGCCACCTGAAAGCTGACAACTGGGAAGTGGAGCAGCAGGACAGAGAACCAGATGGCAACACAAGCAGCTGTGACAAACACAGGTAATGTAAAGTAATACTATAAAGGTCTACATACTGTGAACCCTCCATATGTGTCATTGGTCTGTATCCATATGTATATGAAGATGTGTAAAGGGCAGGGGACATACAGCAACTATCAGTGAAGGCTGTACATACATTTGTATGTGAGAGCATCTATGTGCACATATCAATGTTGGTTGATTGTAGGTTGTAGTGCCATGTACAAAGTAGGTTTCACAGTTATGTATGTTTAGCAGTATGTTAGTGTGTGTATACAGTATGGTAGACAAACATGTTGATATACCTGTCTATCATATGGATACGTATGTATGTCAACATATGTATGTGTGTATATATATATATATATATATATATATATATATATATATATATATGACATGCATATATGTATACATACATAGAGAGAGATGTAGGAATACATAGACAGATGTAGATAGAATATTGTACAAACATATATATGTAATGCACACATACAGATATAGATATATGTAGATACATATACATAGACAGACTGATCTGACTATCTACAGGTATGACTGTATATGACGACCTTCAACACACCCTGTCCCACCCCTCTGTCACTCTCACCCCTCTGTGCCCCTCCACATCCATAGCAATATATGTACATCAATATATATATGTGTATATTGTATACATACAAATATATATATATATATATATATATATATATATATATATATATATATATACATATAGATATATATATATATATATATATATATACATATATATATATATATATTTATATCTAGAGAGAGAGAGAGATGTATATAAATTCTGAGTGAGGCACATGTGTACAGATGTATTGCAACAGGTGCCTCGTGACAAAGGCATGGTGTGAACACCAGTGTCACAACCGAGTACCATACCACATTCCAAATCACCTACACCAGTAACCACCAGATATGTGATTGGCTGCCCACCACTGCATGTGTCAGGGTGAACAGGGTCATAAATGTGTACAATAGTGGCCCCAATGATATTCACAGTGGCACACTATCCCTGGAATACCTGCACATGGTATGTGTCAGCGAACATGGTGTGTCAGCTATGGACATGTAGGTCGGTGTACCCTCCACACCACATAATGGATGCCATGGTATGGACCTCACATGACAGCTACAGATATGGAGAAGGACACAGTGACATGTACAACACTGTGACAATGCACTCAAACACATTACCAATGCACAGTGACTGACAACACCACAGAGTACACATATACTACCCACATAGAGGTTACCACTCCCGGATTTACATATGTAAGTCACACCCATGACAGATGTCCAACAACCATAGTAACACCTCACACCATCCACAACCTAAATGACTGCTGTGTGTCGTCCGTGCCACTGCAATAGAGTGCACATGTGGAGGTAAAAGTTCCTACCCACAGATAAGACATACCCTGCAATAAACCACACAGTGTTAAGAAGCAAGACTCCCCATGAGTACATGTCACACATACCCCTGCTGAATGTTAGTCAGATAGGTAATATGCCATATGAGTCACCCTGTGTAACTGTGTGACAGCAGCAGGTACCATCACACCACATGTGTCACAATGGTCAGGGTAGCAGAACAGTACGCTGCTGTAGTCCCAGGGCAATAGCATATTGTATAGTATTGTATTGTAATGTAATGTATTGTGTTGTATTGTATTGGTATGTTGAGGTGCCTCCTTCGTGGAGTGGAACCACTGCTGCTGTGCGCCAGTGTACAGGTACATATCCTGTAGTCAGGCTAGTGTTACATAGCACTTCTATATGTGTGTTTAGCTCCTGTCAGAGTTTATGTAGCATGCAACTGGGGATACCATCAGGTCCCATTCATGTTGTGTATTCTGCTGTCCTGAGGGTGGCTCTCACCTGGACATCTGTGATGACAGGGAGGTTACAGTCAGCTGGGATAACTATGTCTTATTTGGGGGAGAGAGCGGGGTGACACCTGCACTGAACCTGTCTGCCACAATGTTGTCAATATCTGTGGTGTCAGTGAAATATTTGTTGTTGTGTACTAACTATGGGCATAGAGGATGGATCCTGACCAGGTTGCTAACATAACTGAAGAAGGCCTTCTGGTTATCTGTAGTGTCCCTCTTGATTTCCCTCTCAAAGTTGCCCATGGATGTTTGTATGATGGAAAATAGATCCTTACTAGTGCTGCTCAGACATGCCCTCCCTTTATGGAATTATGCTCTGTCTTGCAGTAGCTTCCATCTTCTGTAATACAATCTGTCTATGGCTGGGGTCCACCAGACAGGATGCTGTCCCTTTGTGGAGAGTGTCTTGGTCATATATGGGATTGCATGATCCATGCATTCTCGGAGATGTCTGTAGAAAGCAATTGTGTAGGGGTCAGCATTGTGGGTTGTATCTGCCACTGGCCCAGTGGGCTGAAAGGATACCATGTCACTGTTACAAAGTGTAAAGTTTGCATCTGTAATGTTATTCACTATAGTCGTTTGTGCTGGTGGTGGAGGTGGGATATGTATATCCAGGGCAATCAGTGTGTGGTCAGCTCACAGTAGTTGATGATGTAGGCCATACAGTACCTAGATACAAACCCCAGAGTGAGGAGGTGCTCTTGACCTGAATCAGTGTTCTGACTGCTGGGGTTTGGTAGTATGTCGTATGGAGTGTGCCAGGTACTGTTGCACAGTTGCTGGCTGAGCACTGATACCTGGCCATTTACATGTGTATCCACCAATAGACAGACAGATGCTATATATGTGAGATATGTTGTATCATAACAGTCGAGTAGCATGTGTAGTATGTGTGCCAAATTCTGCTGACATATATTGCTGATATCAGGTTATTTTCTTTCTCAGGTACATGGCCCACCCGCGGAATCCCACTTACTCCACAGCTGAGGATGAGGAGATACACCAGAGCCTGGTGCGGGATTATGCAATACTCTTTTCCCGCACCAGCCAGAATCAGCAGGAGAGGGCTGCACTGTGGCAAGACCTTGTCCGTCGGGTAAATGACATAGGCACGCATAATAGGACATATGAGCAGGTACGACATCACTGCAGTGATTTAATCAGACATGTCCATCAGCATGCGTCGGATATCCACAGGCAACAGGTCGCCACAGGTGGTGGGGTGGCTACACATCCCCCACTCACCAGACTGGAGGGACTACTCATGAGTGTAGTGGCTCCAGTCCGCCAGCAACAACAACAGCAGCAGACATGCATTATGATGGAGGCTGGAGCCACGCAGCAGCAAGACAGTGAACGTGCAGGTAATATGCCATATGTATAGTTGACTGTTGTGTACACTGGTAGTTAATGCATGTGTGAGGTGTGTCCTTGGTTTGTAGCTGTCACCATAGTATTTAATGTGCAAGTGTGATATCCTCAATATTAGCAGCTGACCTGTGAAAGGCGACTGTTGTACTACTGACCTGTATCATACTCAGTAACAATGGCACAGTTGTGCCCACTGACATTAGTTTCTTCACGTCTGCAGGTCCCTCTGGTATAACAGCAATGCAGCCTATCCATGCTGGTGAGTGTGTATTAACAATTCCTGTAATAGTTTTGATAGTAATAGTACTATTTGGCTCACTTAGTAGTGCTCTTTGTATGCATGTAGGTGTGTCTGTGTCTGTGTGTTGATATCACGCATACTGAGTACTGTACAATTGTGTGAAACTGTGTGCATGTGTGCATGTGTGCACCTGTGCATGTGTGCACGTGTGCATGTGTGCATGTGTGCACCTGTGCATGTGTGCATGTGTGCATGTGCATGTGTGCACCTGTGCATGTGTGCATGTGTGCATGTGTGCATGTGTGCATGTGTACATGTGTGCACCTGTGCATGTGTGCACCTGTGCATGTGTGCATGTGTGCACCTGTGCATGTGTGCATGTGTGCATCACTGGTAATGTGTAGACATTGTAAACTGTGTTTCCTGTTTCCCTCCCACAGGTTCTGGTGCTGCTCTGGTGTCATGTAGCAGGGAACCTGAATCAGGTGCCGTGGGTACTGATAATGATGACATCTGTGTAATGGCACAGGAAGGTATGCCAGGGTCTGCCATTGGTCAGCCGATTGACAGTACACAGCTGTCGACCCCATCAATGCGCACAGTTATCCTGCCAATACACCCTTTGTCACCAATGTCCCTAGGTGATGGACAGCATACAGTGGGCATTGACCAGGGTAATGTGGTATCTGTGGCACATGCCTCCCCACACAGCAGCCATGGGCATGGCCCAGAGATGGTACCACACAGACAGATGTCCAGGGGTTCTCGTGGGAGCATCCGTGGGCGTACTGCCCCTGTCAGACGTGCCCACAGAGGTCTTACAACCTCAGCTATGTTTCGGGCTGTCATGCAGGCACAGTCACGTATGGAACGGTACACCAGACAGGGTCTGAGGGAGCTGACAGCATGTCGCACAGCCATGACTGACAGTATGCGTGACATTGCGGCTGCCATCCGTGATTTCACCGATGTCATAGACAGACGTTGTGGGGACATATTAGACCGGTTCCACAACTACATGTCCATGAGCCAGGGCGATGGTGGGCGGTTGAGGCATCGACGTGGCCGTATGCCAGCAACAGCAGCAGCTGGCAGTCGTCGCAGATGACAACAGAGCCGCCCCGTAGTGCCAGCAGCAGCCCCAGCAATGCTGGGTCTGTGCTGTCATCAGACCGCCCCAGGAGACCACGTGCACGTGGCTCTGGCCAGGCCCGACAGGGATCTGTGTCCAGTCAATGAACACCTGCTTCTGATGACAGTACCCAGTCTGGGTTGGTACTGGATACGGTCCGTAGCACCCTGCAAGGCACAGGTACCGTGTCCGTGGCCAGAGACACTGATCTGTATGACCTGGCAGGTACAGTCTGTGGCTGTCCACAAACACCAGTATATGGCAGCCATGAGGTGGAACTGTGTGCATCCATACACACATGCAAATTGACAACACCTAGGGCTACCGCATACACGCACACACTGCATCAACATTGCCCCACCTTCTACTGCTGTCCCTCACCAACACACATACACATACATGTCAATCGGTGGTATCGGTGGCTGACTCAGGCATACCAAGTTCACACCCTGTGCATATGATGAAACTGTGCCACCTCCTGCAATCTGTAACAACTGTGCAGGTACAGGTTAACATGTTGCTGATGCACAGGGTGACCACATAGATGTGTAGTAATAGTATCATGTTGTTAACAGTACTGTGTGCTGAATTAATTGTGGGTATATCACAGCATGCCTGATGCAGTAAGTGTGTGATTGTCATGTACTGTTGTCTACACCCATGGTAATTACCATAGTGTATCATCTGCACATGTTGGCATACTGGTGGTAATGATGTCAACAGAAGGCTACATACATAGGTAGCACAGGGGATAAGGTAATGAATGTAGTAATACGCAATGATGGACATGTAAATTGCAAGTGGCATGTTGCCCACACTGGACTCTGCAATGCAGATGTTTGAGGATGTTGATATGTGTGCAGTACTACACGACTGGTACAGGACACACAGGAGCACCCTAGCACTGCATGCTCACATCTCATACCATGCTAGACAGCCCCAACACACAAAACTAACTGTCACAGGAGGGAGAGTCCCCATATATGTCAGGGATACTGTGGTGGCAGGCCAGGTAGCATACATCCTACTAAGTATGGAACCACTGAGTGAAGGCTCAGTGTCTGTTATTTGACATGTGTATTACTGCAGGTATGAGCACATGGGTTTCCATCCAGTTATTGTACATCCTGACAGTACATGGTCTGTACACTTGTGTGCGCTGAGACTGGACCCTAGCCATCTGACCCATGTATTTCCATGTACATGTGCATAGTGCCTGCATATTTGCAGTGTTACCTACTGGAAGTGGTACAGCTTGTTTGTTGTACAATGGACTACATGCAGCCCTGTTTACTGTAGCTTTGTTTGCATGCATGTTTGCTTGCAATTACCCTGGAATACTGATCACACCTGCAATGCATAGTTATAGAGCTTCTGTGGACTCCTAGTGCCATCTGCATAGCTTACTATATGTATGTCCATGTCCCACTTGACAGGATGTCACTGTTTGTCCTGTTCACATGTACATTGCCTGTGACACAGTGCATATGACTTACCTGGCATGTGTCCACGTGAGCAGTCATATATGCTACTGCTAACTAATCACAGGCACTACACCTTCACATATTCATCTTCTGTTGAACTACCTGCTTCACTAGGGATGGCCTGCACCTGTCACCCCTGGGCTTTCAGATATTGGCAAAGGCTCTTGCTACCCCATAGTGCCTATGTTAGGCAAGGCTCAAATGACAAACCCACCTTCATAGGTATCACAAGGGATAAGAAACTAAGAGTAATGCTACCCAACGCCAGAAGTCTAAACCTCCAGATGCATGCTCCAAACTCTCCTTGGCATGGAGAACATCGATATCTGTGCAGTAACAGATGCCTGGTTCAGGGCTACTGAGAGCACACCAGCACTACCAGGTTTAACCTGGTTGATTTCTTTGAAACAGTCACCAAGGCCATTGACGAGGGGAAGGTGGTTCACACAGCCTACCTGGACCTCGCAAAAGCCTTCACAACAATACCCCACTTGGGCATTCTAGAGAAGCTCACCAGCTTAAATATAAGCCCCTATGTCACTAGATGGATTGCACAGTGGCTCAAGGACAGAACCCACATGGTTAGAATTGCTGGAGCCATGCCAGACTCCAAACCAGTTACGAGTTGTGTCCCACAAGGCTCAGTCCTGGGACCTCTCTTGTTTGGTATATATTTATTGGAGGTACAGGCCAACACGGACGGACTGTGGCTGACCAAATATGCAGATGACTGCGAACTGGCCACCATAATCGACTCTCCAGCCGACACAAGCATCTTCCAAAGGGGCATCATAGAAACAGACAACTTGTGCCAGAGCCATGGCCTTCAGCTGAACAGTGTTTAGAAAGGGAAATGTGCATCCTGTAGTCTGTTCTCCTAGTTGCCAAAAGGGACATTTTCCTCACACACACACACCCCCCTCAGACAAACACACACACTTGCAGGATTCAAACCCCTACCTAACTATGTTATGACACTTGAGACGGACGCATTAGCAGAGTGTGCTATTTGCATTACTGGGAGGTTTCGCTTCTCCTGCTATACTTATAGAGTGCTGACATCATCGGTGTTTAGAAAGGGAAATGTGCATCCTGTAGTCTGTTCACCTAGTTGCCAAAAGGGACATTTTCCTCACACACACTAACCCCCCTCAGCCAAAACACACACTTGCCATTTGCAGGATTCAAACCCCTATCTGACTATGTTATGACACTTGAGACAGACACATTAGCAGAGTGTGCTATTCGCATTACTGGGAGGCTTTTCTTCTCTTGCTATACTTATAGGGTGCTGACATCATCAGTGTTTAGAAAGGGAAATGTGCATCCTGTAGTCTGTTCACCTAGTTGCCAAAAGGGACATTTTCCTCACACACACTAACCCCCCTCAGCCAAACACACACACTTGCCATTTGCAGGATTCAAACCCCTATCTGACTATGTTATGACACTTGAGATGGACACATTAGCAGAGTGTGCTATTCGCATTACTGGGAGGTTTCCTTCTCTTGCTGTACTTATAGGGTGCTGACATCATCAGTGTTTAGAAAGGGAAATGTGCATCCTGTAGTCTGTTCACCTAGTTGCCAAAAGGGACATTTTCCTCACACACACTAACCCCCCTCAGCCAAACACACACACTTGCCATTTGCAGGATTCAAACCCCTACCTAACTATGTTATGACACTTGAGACGGACACATTAGCAGAGTGTGCTATTCGCATTACTGGGAGGTTTTCCTTCTCCTGCTATACTTATAGAGTGCTGACATCATCGGTGTTTAGAAAGGGGAATGTGCATCCTGTAGTCTGTTCTCCTAGTTGCCAAAAGGGACATTTTTCTCACACACAAAAATCCCCCTCAGACAAACACACACATTTGCAGGATTCAAACCCCTACCTAACTATGTTATGACACTTGAGACAGATGCATTAGCAGAGCGTGCTATTCGCATTACTGGGAGGTTTCCCTTCTCCTGCTATACTTATAGAGTGCTGACATCATCGGTGTTTAGAAAGGGGAATGTGCATCCTGTAGTCTGTTCTCCTAGTTGCCAAAAGGGACATTTCCCTCACACACACACACACACACACTAACCCCCCTCAGCCAAACACACACACTTGCCATTTGCAGGATTCAAACCCCTACCTAACTATGTTATGACACTTGAGACGGACACATTAGCAGAGCACGCTATTCACATTACTGGGAGGTTTCCCTTCTCCTGCTATACTTATAGAGTGCTGACATCATCTGTGTTTAGAAAGGGGAATGTGCATCCTGTAGTGTGTTTTCCCAGTTGCCAAAAGGGACATTTCTCTCCCACAGACTTACACACACACCAACCCCACTCACACACTGAGCATTTGCAGGATTCAAACCCCTACCTAACTATGTTATGACACTTGTGACAGACGCATTAGCAGAGCGCGCTATTCGCATTACTGGGAGGTTTCTTTTCTCCTGCTGTACTTATAGGGTGCTGACATCATCGGTGTTTAGAAAGGGGAATGTGCATCCTGTGGGGAGGCAGACGCCAAGCACACTCTGGCTAAGCTGTCATTCCCTAGGGCAAACAGCCTAGTGTTGACCTCTACACCCATATGTTTAATTGTCAAATGCACATTATTTGTTGCTGATAGACTGTTTGCACATCTTTATTGCCATAGCATTCCCTGTTTGTATGAACAACTTGTGCATCTGTGGAAGATGTTTGCATATGGGAGGGATCCACTATATCACGTATGTCTCTGTAGTCATTTAACTGTGTGCACTGGGCAGACTGCTGTAATGTGGTTGGTTCCTGGAATAACACGTAAAAATACCAGATATGTGTGTCCAACTGCTAAACTGAGATTTGGCCTAAGTGTGTGAGCATGCCCAGTTCAGCCTTCCCATGGCATGTTGTCTGACATATGTCTCATTTATCAAAGTGTGTGAGCATGCCCAGTGTGAGCATTCCATATGTTGAACTCTGCAGCCCACCACATTTGTGGATGAGTGTGAACTTCAACAAATATCACCCATTTATGGTTGTGTGTTGTGTGTCATGTTGTGTAGTTACTGTACAACTGCTTTGTGTGTGAACACAACAGGATTATACTGTGCCTGCAGTGTTTGCATGGGATACTTTGCATACAGTTGTCAACATCCTTTCACACTGACCTAACACTGTAGTACTGTATAGTGTACTGGTAGTACTTTGACTGTGGTGGACAGTATCCTGGGCTTTAGTGCTATCACTGCTTTACATTTCGATAGTGAGCACAACAGCCTGGTTAGGGGCCAGTTGTGTACATCTGACCATGTTGCATTCTGTTCAGATATGAACTACTTAAACCAGGCTTGTCCAACATTGGTAGTGTATTCCACAACATAAGTGTACATTTGCAAACACTAGCGATGTGCCCTAGTCCATGTCTAATGCTAGTTGGAGAGTGTGTTTGTCCTTCAACACACATTGTAAGTGGAGTTTGCCATGACATATGTCATGGTTAGTATACTGTGCCTCTGTCTACCTGTGACATGACAGTGATACCCAGGATAAAGCTACCATCTCCCATCCACTCATCAAGATTCCTATTGAGGAAAATTGATAAGTGACTCTATGGGTAGCCTGTACTGGGAGTTCACTCATGGGTGGGGTGGCTTCTGTGTTATGGATCATGCAGTACAGCTTGTCCTATGTAAGTCAGTGCTGGGGTTCAGGTCTCTCATGTGCATAGCTCACTGCCATTCAGATTGTACAAGGTGCAGCATGTTTATTGATACCAGCAACACAGGCAACACATGGCATCTGTGCAAGCTCTTTGATACTCCTGGTGAGGTACTGTTGGGGACTTTACGGTTGATGGAGGTGTCTGCTGAGGTACATCCCACAGGGGCTATTGTAGTCAATTGTACCGCTGATGGAGGATGACTGCAGAGCCACAATGACCTCCCCTTATCTAGATCTGACAACCTTCATGATTAGGTGGGTATATGGTATGTTTCTGTAAACACTACAGCACATGTTTGTCCAATGCAGGATATCTATCACCTTGTGTCCCCAGGTCTCTCATTACATGTTAACTACATAATGGGTTAACACCTATGTGGTAATTGGTGGGCACTTACTGTATATCCACGGGGTTGACTATACACTTTTCTGCAATTAGCTTGCTGACATGGCTATGGCACCAGTTGTCTGTTTCTATGTGGCCCTTTTGTGGGATGCTTGTGTCAGCTGGTGGATCATATATGGTGAGCAGTTTGTAGTCCTCTGCAAACATGTTCAGACACAGTCCTTCCATGTTTGCCTGTACCTATGGGACATATATACCAGACGAGGGAGATCCCAGGACCAAGCCTTGTGGGATGCCAGTTATATCTGGTTTGTAGTCTGACATGGCTGCAGCATGTCTGACCATGTCTGTTCTGTCCTTGGTCTGGTTTGCAACCCTCTACTGACATAGGGGTTTATATTTAAGCTGGTGAGCTTATCTATAATGAACACGTAGGGTATTGTATAGAAGCCTTTGCAAGGTCCAGCTACGCTGTGTGGACCACATTGCCCTCATCAATGACCTTAATGACTGTTTCAATTGAGTCAAACATGTTTAGGGGCAGGATCTGCACTTAAGAAAGCCACACTGGGTAGGGTCCGTGTCAGTAGGTCCCCAATATCTTTATGTCTGTGGTACATGCTGATCCTTTCCATAGCTGTGCAGACCGAGCTTCTCAGGATTCTGGGGTAGTAGTTTTCAGTATCCATTCAGGCAACACCTTTGTTGAGAAGGACCACTGTTGTTGTACACTGCTCTTTGGGTACATATTCTGTGGTAAGGCTGACATTGAGCAGTAGTGTGATTTGGCATTCCATTCATCTTGGAGTCCATGTTGCACTCAGCCCAGGACACCATCTCATACCATTGCTGCTGTGTGTTTTGCTTTGTAGATGCTGGCTGTTACCTCAGCATCTGCAATGTCAGGGCGCCAGCAGTCTGCTGGGATAGATATTCTGCATTCTGGGGGTTTGCACTGCACCTGTCAGGATGTATGTTGGCAATATGTGTGTGTGTTTGTGATATTTGTGTGATTCAGAGCATATCTGTGAATTCCCAACACGGTTCCTACCATCAGTTGTGAAAGCCTTGGGATTATCCTTAGTGTCCTGTACAATTTGTATCTTCATAGGTTCATAGGTTCATACTAGGCTATCCACCCTAGGGCATTTGTTAGCCTAGCCAGAGTGTGTGTGGCTTTGCCACCCCTTGCTATGTGAATATTATGGCCATTTATGATTTGCTTTGCTGTGCCTCTGTCTGGACATGACACAGTGAAGACCCCCAGTGTAACTCTACAATCATCCATCCACTTGGCAAGATTCCTGTTGAAGAGTGTCAGTGAGGGGCTCTGCCTAACATGGAGTGGGATTCTGGTCCAGGGTGTGGGGAGCCTCTGGATTATGTATCTGTCCCCCAGCACATCCTATTTCATTATTTGTTGAGGTTGACATCTCTCACTCTCACAGCTCCGATGGCTTTGAGTTTTCTGGGGTGGAGCATGTCCATTACTCCTGTGTTGGGCATGGCCTTCTACAACAGGCATGCAATGCCTCTGTGTAGGCAGTATGTGACTGCATTCAGCTGGGGTGTCTACAGCCAGGCAGCATATGACATGTATTTGAGACCCTTTATCCTCTTGGTGAGGTACCTTTGAGGTCTTTCTAACTGCTGCAGGTGTCAGGTAAGGTACATCCCATATGAGGCATTGTACTAGATTATGGGTGTGATAAGAGAACAGTATAAGGGCACAATGACCTCTGTTGACGTAGATGTGAATCCTTTCCTGATACGGTGTCAAATGTAGACAGTCTTCCTAGCCACATTGGCAATGTGAGTGTCACATAACAGGTTACTGTCCACTTGTGTCCCTAGGTCCCTGATTACTCCTTCCATACATAATGGTTTACCACCTATGTGGTAATTTGTGGTACCTTGTTTGGTATTTGGTGGGACATTCATACTGTCCAGTGTCTTCAGGACGGCTGGGTGGGGTTCCTGTGTGTGAGAGTGTGGTCTGTAGCATGCTACAGACTGTACAGCAGTCTTGCCTACAGTTAGTTGCACATGGGTGGACTCCAATGCCTTGTGCATTGTCAGTTACCTGGACGTATGGGTGTCTGTGCTGAATATGGATACTCACCCTCCTTTTATGTTTTGTTCCAGGTTTTGGGGCCATGACACATGATATGTGGTATAACCTGGTAGTGCTGGTGTGCTGTCAGGAGGCTTGCAGCAGGTTTCTGTCACTGCACAGACATCGATGTTCTCCATACTGGGGATGGCCTTGGGAGCATGCATATTGGGGTTTACACATCTGGCATTGGTCAGCATTACCCTTATGTTTCTTTCCACTTATGTTTTCTAGGGTGGTGGGTTAGTCTTTTCAGCCTTGCCTACAAAAGGCTCTATGGAGGTGGCAAAGGCCTTATCCAATATCCAGACGCCCAGGCGTAACAGGTGCAAGCCATCGCAAGAACAGCTGCGTGGCTTGTCAAGCATGCCATCCCAAGCAGACAGACATTGATCCCATTGGAATGACACCAGTAAGTGTGCCACTTGCTATGACTGATCATTCTGTGTTTGTACTGTGGCATTATTCTTGGTAAGGGTAGGATGCTGCAAACGGTGAGTGTCATACTGGCCTGGACTACATAATCAGAGAGCTCATCTATGTCTCTTTTCATGTAGTCTAGGAGGTACATCTCAGGTCATTCACACCAGCATGGACTATGACTGCATCATATTTCTACTTGCTTTGGAGTGACCTGCATACTTCTGTTATGTGGCATATTGTGGCAGCCTACAGGCAGCTTACTGTACCCTTTCCCTTGTTCAGTCTGGTGTGCGGGACAGCAGTGTGTCTGACTATGGAGTCACCTATTACAACTGTATCAGGCATGTTGTTTCTCCTTCTGGCCTGTGACTGTTTGGCACACCAGCTTTGTGTACTATGTGTTGCATGTGCTATGTTTGGAGGTTGTTTGATTGGGTGTCTGCTTTAGAGGCCTCTGTTGGTGTGCTGTGTTTGTAATTTGTGCCTCCGGAATGTTTTTCTGTGTTTATGTGTTTGGTTTGCAGTTGTGATAGGTCTATGTGGGACTGTGTTTGTGGTGTGTGTGTGGTTACCTTCTCCTCCTGACTAGTTTTGGGAGTACTGAGTTGAGGGAGCTGAGCCTCCAGTTTGGATAGATGGTTGCATCTCTCACATATATTTGTATTTCTTGGGTGGAGTTGGGGGTTGTCTGTGTACTTGGGGCAGGTGTAACATTGCCTCAGGATTCACAGATTCAACTTGTTGTGGCTGGCCTTAGTGGATTGTATGTGTGGACATATTTTATTGCCATACTACTGATCAGTGATTACTTCATTGTTTATGTTTGCTCTATCATGTAGTAGCTTCCTCATTCTCTTGCATGGTTTGGTTATGGCTGGTGTCCACCATGCCAGATGCCTGCATGTATGGCATTGTGTCTTGTTTTAATTTAGGATTGCATAATCCAAGCATTCCTGGCAGTGTTCATGGAATGGCTGTATTACAGGTTCTGAGGTGTGGCCCATATTTTGCACCTGCACAGGACCTTTAATGGATTCCACATCAGTTTGGAGGAGTGCAAATATTGCTTTACACATGTTTTCCACTGTGGTTTTCTGGCCAGGGACTGTGGTCAGGATTTGTATATCCAGTGTGATTACTCTATGGTCTGGTTTTACCAGTGAGCAATACACTTCTCATCTTGCCATCCAGTACCCATGTTGCTGATTATCACATCCAGTATGCTTACCCTCTTGTGGGAGTGGTACGTTGTTCCTGGGCCTTTTGGTTTATGGATTCTATGAACTTTTGTCCTACACTGTTGGAGCTAGTATAATGCTCCCAGTCTATGTCTGGGTATTTTCAGTCACCCAATATAATGTGGTTTGGAGGACTTGATATATTCATGTATTCCAGCATAGGCCAGGTGCAGTTCCTGGTGTTGGGACAGTAGTCTGTAGCAGGCTATAAACTGGGGGCAGTTTTAGCCACTGTTACTTGACCATGGCTAGTCCATGCTGCTTCTTGTTGTGGTACCAACATGGGGGTGTGGTTATCCTTGACAATTCTTGCTAGTCACCCTCCTTTTGTAGCTTGTTCCATGTTTTGAGTCTGTACAGCACAGTATGAGGTGTAACCTGGTAGTGTTAGGGTGCTGTTGTGAGCCTTGACTCAGTTTTCTGTTACAGCACAGATATCAACATTCTCCATACTGGGTGAGTTTAGACTGCATGCATCTTGCTGTTTCGACTTATCCCTTATCTTATTCTTATCCCTTCTGATACCTATGGAGATAGGTTTGTGTTTTGAGCCTTACCTATTCAGGGCACACTGTGGGTAACAACAGCCTTTGCCAGTATCCATACGGCCTGCACTGATAGGTGCACGCCAGTCCTAGCAGGTGGAGCATCATGTCATGCTCAGCATGTCATCCCAGACTGGCACACATTGGATCCCCTTTGACTAACTGCGATACTTCAGTCAATTATTGCACTTGATCATCTCATTGTCATATTGTGGCATGATGCTTGGTGAGGGTAGGATGTTAGTCAGGGTCCTCAGGTGTGCATATAGTACATGGTGTTACATTACTTAACACATGGCATTCATGCCTCAGGTGGTGCTGCAGGGCTGCCTCTGTCGGATGCGCATATTACACTTCCCTGTACATGTTTGTGAGCAGGTCATGTCATTGTAGGCATCCATGTTATTATTTGAGTGAGTCAGAGGGCTATCATTCCCAGGGTTCCTACTGAGCCAGTGTATGTGCTATGTGTTGCCTCTTTGCCAAGGCCAGGGCATACTGGGCACGCCTCCTTCTGCCTACTGGGGCAGGCTCAGGTTGTTCCTCCTCCGAGTCACGCTCTGCCTGTGATGGCCTTGGCAATGGTGGGGGCTGTTTGGCCCGGCCCTATGCTGGTCCTGCTGCAGCTGTTTTCGCAAGATCATATTATGTAGCATAGCACATACCATGACAATTTGGGTACATGTAGTTGGTGTGTACTGCAAGGCTCCACCAGATGTGTCCAGACACCGGAACCGTGACTTGAGCAGCCCAAACACACGCTCTATTACATTACGTGTTTGTGCGTGTGCCTCATTATGGCGTTCCTGTTCAGGTGTGTGTGCGTTTCTGATGGGTGTCATCAGCCACGGCTCCAGTGCATAACCTGCATCCCCACTAGGTGTCCGTGCGGGATGTCCCCATTGGCAAATGTCTGGTACAGCTGCGTCAAATGCCAGATGTGGGAATCATGGTAGCTCCCAGGACAGCCAGCACACACATTCATTATTATGCCCTGGGCATCACACACGACCTGGCAGTTGATGGAGGGAAGCCCTTGCGGTTGATGTATGCCCTACCCGCTCACCGGCTGGTGCTTTGATGCATATGTGCGTGCAGTCTATTGCACCCACTACCTCAGGGTATTCCGCTATTTGCTGGAAGAGACGCATATTGCTGGCCAATACCTCACGGGCATTGGGGAAATATACATGATCACCGACATGTGCTGACATGGCATCCAGGAACTGGTGCAGTACCCTGGAGGCTGATGCCTGTGATATCCCCATCATATCACCAGTTGGTCTCTGGAAGGTACCTGTTGCTAGTATTCTTAGGCCAACACATACCTTGGTTTCCACTGGGATGGGTTCCCCTCTGTTGGTTCTGTGTGTGAGGCGTGGCCTGCACAGCTCCACTATTTGCTGCAGGAGGTCTCTGTCCACTCTATAGCGCTCTACTATCTCCAGCTCATGTAACCCGTGGTAGGTGACCCTGGGCCTGTACACTCTTCTCCGTCTCCTCACTGTGGGTTGTCTGGCACCATCTGCATTGTCACCACCCTCAGCAAGTCGCCTATGTCTCATTATGACAGCTATGGCAGCCCCTAACATTTCTGCTCTGAGTTCAGCTTTTCAGTTTTCACTTCTAATAGCTTACTCCTGTCTTGCAGTGTCTCTTGAGAGAAACATCCTGCACTGCTGTTTGCAGAGTTTTAAGTGCTGGGCTGGGCTACTATTCTGCCTGTGTAATTGCCTGCTTCTAATTGTTTTCACCTGCTAGCTCCAGCAGTATTCCCTGCTAGCTTCCTACTAAATCTGTTGCTTCCTTTTTCCTCTCTGTTTCCTCAGGGAGGAGCCGTGCAAACCAGCAGAAACACGCTCACAGTGACTTACATGCGCGCACACATGCTTACACGGTTCAGAATCTGCTTATTCAGATTAAAATGTGCACACCCGCGCAAACAGTGTTAAACATCTCCCAACACGCTCCCACATGCTCAGTCTGCCTTACACGCGTGCACACTGCCTTACTCGCGCTTCATGGCGCACGTGCGCATGCACGCCCAGCAAGAAACTTTGGTGTAGGCAACAGTGTACACCTTCCATTTCTTGACTTTCTCATGCTTATCTAGTGGCACACCTCTTTCCATGATATCTGTCTGACATCTGTCATGTAACTCTGACCTCCAATGAACTGCATTTCTTTCTACCATTCCCCCCTGTGATGTCACCTATCTCCTACTCTGTTCCTCCCCTTCTGTAACTCTTACACTACTCAGACTGTGCTCATTTGCTATGTGACAGTGGAATTCAGTATCCTAACACTCATTTGCATCAGATTGCCTACTAATGCTTAGTTACATGTCTTAGACTCAGCTTCCCCCCTTAGCAACCACTACACGGTGGCCATGTTGGTTTTGGTCTGCTGGTCCCTGCATTGACATTCCATGTATTGCATAAAACCCACATTTGTGGGTTTATAACCTTCGTTTTTATGTTTTATACAGCGCAGCCCGTTTGCGCGGGGCTGCGCTGTGTTTAAACATCGGCAATCGCCGAAAAAAAATTATATTTTTAATATATTTGCATCAGGTTACTTTGCCAATGGCCACATATTTGGCCATTGGCATGCTGCCTGACACATATGCACCCTTTATTTGGAGCTGACATGGCTCCATTGCAGTTTTTGCAGAAACATACTCAGTTGTCAACTGAGTACATTTCTGCAGCTAAAACGGCTCTTACACGGGCTGTTCTGGGCTTCCTGGATCGCTAATCATCCTCATTTGCATGCTATTCGGCTGCAAGTGAGGTGATTAGCTTATCCACGCCCACTCCGTGTAAGAGACATTTTAGCTTGTCTCTTACACGGACTTTGGGCTGTTCCTGGATCGCGAAGGCTGCATGGAGTCTTACACTACTCTTAGACTCCGTGCAAGCCTTCGTGAATCCGGCCCATAGTCTTGGTGTGCACTGATTTTTATAAATCATTTGATGAGCATGAAACATCCTTCTTGTTTTTCTGTATAGCCTATCCAACACCTTTTGGGGGCAGTCAATTACTCCAAAAATGTAAGGTATACAGGAAGAGCAAATTGTTTTATAGCTTGGACTTTGTTCCTAGATATTAACGCTGTTTTCAGTATTAATTTATGTCTTCTAAAATATTCCTAAGTTTTATTTGCATTTGTTCATGTTTTATTGTTGATCCTTCATTAATTCCCAAATATTTATACAGTCTCCCTTGCTCAAGGTCTTTTATATCGCATTCTTGTCCCAAACTGAAGTTTTCTTAGTGCTTTAAAGGTTGCATTTGTACATGCACATATATCAAAACTAAATTACATTATTATATCATATTTCAGTTCTACTTTCAGTTCCTCATCTGATGACTTATATAACTTTAAATCTTCTACAAAAATAAGATGATAAGTCTTTACGTTTTGTTGTTTTCTGGGAGCCACATTGTAGCCATGACCTAATCTGTTAAGTAGACAACTTAATGGGTTAAGGGCAAGACAAAAGAGCAGTGGTGACAGACAGTAACCCTGGAATATCCCCCTTTTAATTTTTATTCATGGAATAACAATTTGTCCTTTATTATGGCTTAACCGCAAAGTGGTTTGCCACTGTTTCATGGTCGCTGTAATGTACTTGAGCAGTGTAGAGTGCATCTTGCACATTTTTAAGCACTCTTTTATCCTTGAATTTGGGATGCTGTCAAATGCTTTTTTGTAGTCTATCCATGCCATACTTAGATTCTTCCCCTTTTTACAGTTCTCGATTATGACTTTATTCAACAGCAAATGATCATTTGTTCTATATGACTTTCTTTTATTATCCTTTTGTTCTATTGCCATGATTGAGTTTTCTTCTAAATGACTATAAACTCTGTTGGCATCAATTCCAGTGTATAGTTTATACATCATTGGAAGGTAAGTTATTGGTCTATAGTTTTTAGGAAAGTTTCCAGGTTCACTCTTAAGTAGGAGCATTGTTTTTCCTGTTGTTAACCAGGCTGGTGTCTGTTAGGGGTTTGCATATAAATAGTTCTTGCTCGTGGCTAAATTTTCATGTAAGATGTTAGCACTTTAAGTAGCCAGAAGTTAGGTACTGAATCTGGGCCTGGGGTTTTCCACTTAGGAGCCTTTCTTAACTTTGTTTCAGTCTCTCTGATGCTTACTTCATCCCATTACATATCCTGTACATTTGGCGGTATTTCTGTTCCTTTTGCCTTGTTTCCTAATTCTCTATAAAACTTTTTTGGGTCATCAATAAATTGCTTATTTTGTACTTTTCCTTTATATTTATCTGCATATCTTCTAAGTTTTCCTGCCTGTGCTGATATTTTTAATTTATTATTTGTGACAGTGCACTACAGCTCCTGCTCTATTTTAATACTGTACATTGCTTTTATCAAGTCTATCTTTCTGAGTAATTTTGTTGATCTGTTCCCTCTCCTATACTCTTTTAATAGTGACACTTCTTGTCTTAATCGATTTATAATTTTCTCTATTCGATACTTCCATGATGGCATTTGATTTCCCCCTTTGCTTTCTCGTACTACCCCGTGTTTTTGTGAATAAGACTTTATCTGTTATTAATTTAGCTGTACAGTAATATATCCTATTTACTTCTGTCATATCGCATGAATCTCGATGTACAGTCCTAATTACTGTGTTCATTTGTTTTATCAAACTTCTAACTTTTTAAGTTTTATTGACTTTCTGTAATTTGTTTCTTTCACTAATCTTAATACGTCTGTCCATCTATATTAAATCAAGCAACCCTTCCCTTAGATAATTTTCTTTTAAACTGAGGGCACATTCTTTGCTCTCCATTTCCTGTGGGCATTCGACAGAAAGTTCCAAAGCATCTTCCTGTGCCGCATTCTCTTCAGTTTTATCTTGTGTCATTCGTTGCTCTTTCATATGGGAACACAGTGCACTATCACTCCACAACACTGACTGTGTCAGAGTTGCCACAATTTCCTGTTTCTTCTCTTGCTGTGCAACTTCAGCTGAATGTTTGCATTGGTTTCCTTTGAAAGGCTCCAGAGTATCTTCATATGGCAAGTGATCAGATGTTTCCCACTCCACTGGTTGCTCCTTAATTTGGAGATCTATTACTCTATCCTGTTGTGGTGTTATTTGAGTTAGATTTTCTACACTAAATCCTTCACTTCCCAGGTAATCCATAACTCCAGTTTCTATTTCTTTAAATTCTCCACTGCTAATCCTCATTTTTACTTTTGCTCTTTGTTTTCTTATTTTTTTGTACTGTAAAATTTTTCATGTCCGGATGCTTTTGCCTGTATTTCCCTTCAAATATCTTTGGTGCTGCTCTTTATGTATTGATTAGTTTTGTTTTCTCCTTTGCATAAATATTGCACCATATTAAATCTCTTTTTCTTTCCCATGTCCGTATCTGTTCTTCAGATGTCTCCTGCTCTTCCTGTTTCTTCTTACTTTGGGGACTTGTTGTTTCATTATGTTGTCATGTAACCCATGTTAGACTTTCTGCACTAAATCCTTCATTTTGCAAGTATTCTATAACTTCATCTTTTATTTTTTTAACTCCTACTTTGCTAAACTTCTGTTCTACATGCCCTCTTTGTAATCTTATTTTTATTGTGAAATTTTCCATATCTGGATGCCTTTGCCTGTATTTCTCTTTGAATATCATTGGGGTTGCCTTTTTTGTGTTGATTAATTTAGCTTTCTCCTTTGCATAAATATTGCACTATATCAGAGCTCCCTTTCTTTCCCATGTCCATATTTCTTTTTTATACCTTTCAAAAGTCTCTAGATTTTGTTCCTTACATTTTCTCACTTCCGTGAGTGCTACTTTTTCCAAACTGCCCAAGGTTTCTTGGCCTGTATAATGTTTTTCATAAATTTGTTGCATTAATGAAAACAAAGTTTTATTTGACGCTTCTGACAGTTCTTCTTGTGGAAGTATTTTTCTTTCCTCTAATTTCTCTCAATCTTTTTGTATGCCTTTTGTCTGGAAATTCTGGACTCCTTGTATATTAGTAACAATACATCATTTCTTTCTTATTCTCAATAGTCCACTCTATCATCTTTATGGCTTTTTGTGTTTTTTTCCACACTGCAACAGGGGGGCCATCTTCCCCCTGGGCCTGGCCTAGCCCCATTGTAGGAATGTTTCATTGTCTTGAGATTCTACACTGTCATTTTTTCCAATTCTGGCACCAGTGCACATACCAGGATTGGGCACTTTTTTATCCTAGGTCTCGTGCACCAAACTATCTTTTCTATTTTTTAATCTACTTCTGTCCATGATATATGTTATATAATAAAGTCTATACATCAGTGTCATCTTGGTGAGATTTTGTGAAAAAATGGGGTCCAGCTCGTGAAGGTACTCACTAAGACTTGAGGATGAATTCAATTTCAGCAATAATACTCTCCTTTCCTTGCTGACTTATCTCTCCATTTGAACCCCCATATTACTAACTGGGCATACTCGCTATGTACAAGTGCCACTTTCAGGGTGACCCAGTAATGCCTAGCTGGTTAAATGGGATACTCAGACCTATACAATATGCTACTAAAACTGTTGGCTGTTGGATTCAAACTCGGGATCACAGGAGGAAGACTATAACCAGATCAGTGTCTTTTTTTTTTTTTTCTAAACATTTGTATTAAATTTGCAGCATTTAAATAATGACATTGATGCACACACAATTATAGAAAAGAAAACATTTACATATTTTCATAAGTTTCATGCATATGTATACATTTTCTTTTTTAACAATTATCATTCACTCCAAGATTATATAAATTGCTCAAATCCTGCCTTCCCTTAAATTTTGCTTCTCCTCCTGAGCATTATTCTATGTGTATTGCTCTTACAACTAGTTTATTTATATGTAGTTTGCTCCTTCTCTTTTCTAAAGATCCTGCCTTCAGTTATTTCATCTCTGTTAAATAGTTAATATTTCAGTTACACTTGGTCTAGATTTTGATTCCCATTTTGTAGTAATTGTTTTTTTTTTGGCAGACAATAGTATTAAACTTAGCAAGATCTTACCATGTCTAGGCAATTCAAACCTCATATCCAAGATCAAAAGAATCATTTCTGTAGTTATGATCATTCGCTCTCCCAAAATTTCTAACAAAGTACTCTTTACTCTGTAGGGAATTTTTAAAATCTGCCAACTCATTACACCCCCCTAAAAAATATATGTTCCCAATTACTTCTCTCTTTACCATCATACATCCAGCAACTGCTATTACTTGGTGAAAAAATTGCAGTAGTCTGCTTGAGGTATAAAAACACCTGCGCAAACACTACCAAGCAAAAATGCTTATCCTTCTGGACTTTGTTGCCTAACTTGAAGCCTTACAGATACCCCCCCCCCACTGTTGTTTTGTATAATGCCCCTCCATTTTCTCCTTCCAATCTTTTCTATCCTCTTCTGATTGATTCTTGTACTGGAAATTTGGAGGGATTCTTAAAGACCTTCAAAATACAGAGATGTAACAAGACTTAATAATTGTGGTTTCTGGATTTTGATTTCACACACAAACACAAACACATACGGACAAGACAAACCAAAAACAAGCACTAGTGATTACTGCAGTGAAAGTGCTCTAGACTATTGCATGACTTCTGTGTCATTACTGTAAAGTGTTTTTGTTATTGCAGAGCTCATCATATGAATTCTGACCCAGTTCATGCTTGTTACTATAATCCAGTCTGCTATTGATAAGTTACTACAGTGCAGGCTTCTGAGTCACTGCAAATTCACAACCTTTATCAAGCTGGGTGGTGGAAGGAGGGGGCACTGCACACAGTCATTTTGAAGAACAATATCTAGAATTATTCCAGAAACACAATCATAAATGCTCAGTTTCATTAATTCAACCTGCCTGTTATTCAATAGAACAAGTGCGTTCAGTGCGTATCCCCAAGTCAGTCACCTCCTCAAGAAGCATGGACAGTTGCTCAGATAAGATATTAACCTGACGTACCATATGACTGACTTAGTGGAAGTTTGGCAGAAGTTAATGACCCCATTGTACTTGTCAGTGAAGAGAAGATGATATATACTTAAAAACAAATTAAAAACAAGTTAACATCATATCAAAAACTGATGTAAACCAATGGAGGAATTCCTATCATCACTGAAGAAATGCATACTAATGGAGAAAAGAACTAAAGAGTTAAGAACTTTTCCTAAGCCATTGGTTAATAGTCCGTGGAGGAATGTTTTGAATTTGATTGATACCTTACAGATGGAACCAAACTCTTCCTAACTATCATAGTTTATATAGTAACTTATTTAACTACAAATGTTTCTATCTGAATCCTTTTTGTCAGGCTAAATGTAAATACTGTAAATAGTTATTGAATGTTATGAATGTATTAAATTATTGTGTTATTTCATCAAAATAAAAATCATTTGAGTAAAAAAAAAAACTGATGCAAACAAGGACAAATCATACCTTACTGTAGCAGACACAGAGTAATAAACATATTTCACTTCATGCACAGTGCCTTCCATTATTTTGTTAAATGGTGTACTTCTAAACATCTCATCTACTGAAACTTCTTAACTGCTGCACATTTGGTGACATGCTTGGTCACTGGCACAGCTAACAGTAAAGGTTCATTGTTTAACTGCATCAGTTACAAATACCACTGGATGTTTTGCACCAATGCATTTGCTTCAGGAAGTGGACATACAAAGAGCTTGCTTGAAAGTGCACTTCACACACCATACTGCTCCCAATTCATCTCATTTGCAAGCCAAGGATAGTCTCAGAAAACACTGGAATTCACCTGGAAAGTGTAACGTCTTCTGTGAATACCCCTATGTTCAATTACTGTACGGCCATTATATTTATGTGCTTGCGGTTTGCGCATATTTTATTTATCTGTCTTTTTTGTCAAGCCTAGAAATATGCAGTGAAAGAAATAGCTGTAGTATTTCAATTAAACTAAAACCACTTTTCTCTGCACATTATTATTATTATTGTTGGTTTTCATTGGGCAACGACTATAGTATATGACTGCAAAGCATGCTGCACCTCAGAAAATCCAAATCCCATCGAGCTATGCGCTCGAGAGACTTGAACCTCAGCACTGAAATAAATAGGACATGCTGGAGGGACAGATTCATAACCCAGAGGCTCCCTTCACTCTGGAATAAAATCCCAGTCCAGGTTAGGCAGAGTCCCTCATTGACTCTCTTCAAGAGGAATCTTGATGAGTGGATGGGAGATCGTAGGTTTACCCCAGGTATCACTTCTGTGTCACTGTTAGACAGAGGCACAGTATACTAACCTCGAAAAAGGGCATAGCAAAATTAATTTAAAATGGGTGGCGAAAGCCAAACACACTCTGGCTGGGCTTATAAATGCCCTAGGGCAGATAGCCTAGTATGAACCTATGAACCTATTGCTAGCAACTCTACAGAAGTTTCTTGGGCTAGCCATAAACAAAGTATGGTTTGCATACTGCATTCCTGAGCAGTTTGCTCGGAATATTGCTTATCATTATAGTGATTCATAGACTTGGATTGCTGCAATGACAGGATTCACAGAAGAAAAACTAGTCTATGAATCGTGCACTAATGTACGTATCAGTCAACCCTATGTGGCCTAAATGTGCCAGAGCTACAGAGTTCATCAATGTGCTATACAACAAATTAAGGTATAGCTACTTATTTTTTTTTTAATTAAACTGCAGTTTATTTTTTTGGTTTACAAGACCTGCAATTTCAGGTCTGACACTTATGATAGGGATCTTGAACTTGCACATTGTACAATGTCCTCCTAGGGGTCATAAATTTATGTACAGATAAATTTTATTTGCTATAATATTGACCCTTCCTTAATGATATCCAATGGCTTTTGCAATGCCTTTTTTATGTATTTAGCTTTTCCCCAGGCCCCACACTGACCATTAAGCTTCCTTCTCAGGGAATGGAGCTGTAATGCCCTATAGGAGGTTGAGGTTTTTTATATATGCTTCTAACTCTCTCCCTTTCCTGCAGTTGTGACTTCTGCAAATGCTTGCTCTCAAGTGATTGCATGCATGCTTCTACACATGTTAGTCCCCACTATGTGATGCACTTTTTAATGCATGTGTGGTCATTCAGTCTTGCAGTAGGATCTAACTACAGCCCCTATCACCCTACCCCCGAGGTGGGTGAGCCAGCAGTTGCTGCTGCTGCTACTCTCCCACCTCTCAGTGTCAGCTGTCCCAGTACCCAGACTACTAGCTGAACCCGAATAATCTCGTAAAAATGACAGGGCTTCATCCCTCTGTCATTGGAATTGGCCACCTCAACCTTGAATTTAAGGGCTGACAGGTAGAAAGGTTATACATCTAACAATCCTTTTCTCAGACAGTGTTCGTCTCTCAAAACTGTGCAATATTTACTTAGCAAACCTGTTTTGGCTTTTCCAGTGATGGTTGATGCTTAGTAAATAGTAATTTTTTTTCAATTATTTTATTTGTTACTAGATAGGTGGACCATGGACACCTTAAAACCATGACCTGGCACTTAAGCACAGGATTTTACAGTAGCTACTTGGACTACATGGTTTACTTGATAACATAGTACCTTTGTACTGGCCACTTATGAGTGTAGCAAATAACATGGCAGCAACACCAGTAACTGGAAACCAGTACTTCTTTTTCATTGATGGGCAGTGGTGTTCACAGGAGCTCTAGAAGGGAAGTACATTTTTAAATCTTACTGCTGTTTTCAAAATGCTACTAATATCTTTATTAACTTATCTTTATATCTTTATTATTTATTATCTTTATTAATAATATCTTTATTAACGATTTCTACAAAGCCATATCCAATACCAAAATTGTCCAATACGCAGACGATTCCACTTTGATCTGCTGCTCCTTTAACCTATCTGATCTTCAGTCTCTATCTCAAACTGCCTTCTCAACTACTGAAAACTGGATGCACCAAAACCACCTCTCACTAAACGCTAACAAAACTAAGATTCTTCTATTCACTCCCTCAAAATCCACTCCCTTTGATAAAAACTCACTTCAAATTACCAGCCTTAACAATTCCATTATCGAAGTCGTTCCCTCTGCCAAACTCCTGGGGGTCACCATCGATGAACACTTAAAATTCAATACTCACATCCAACTTAACATCAAGAAAACCCACATAAAACTCGGCCTACTCTACAGAAACAACCACTTCCTCACCCCCTCCACCAGACAAGCTTTGGCCACTACCTATCTCCTCCCATCTCTTTTGTATGGTGCTCCTCTGCTTACCAATCTATCTTCCACACTCACCTTCAAACTGGAAGTGTGCAACAACAAAATCGCCAGATTCGCTACCAAGGCAAAATCCTCCTCCTATCACTGCACCTCCCTACACTCATTAAATTGGCTTGAACTCCCTAATCAACTAGACTTCCTCCAAATCGTCACAGCCCACAAATTATTATTCCAACCTGCTAGCTGCCCTGCATTATCTAATATCCTACAACCATATACCACCTTTAGACCCCTTAGATCTACTCACCAAAACCTTATAATCATCCAAAAACCCAAGCGTCCAGCTGGTCAGCTTCTACTCTCCTTTTCCCTAGCCAAAAAATGGAATGCCCTGCCCTCTACTCTGAGGACCTTTGACAATCCACACACCTTCAAAACACAACTTCATTCTTACCTGTTTCTTCACAGGAAATGTAACTGCACTCTTCAACTCATACCTCCCAAGCTCTGCTCCTCCTCCTCTCCTGGCTAACCTTCATACCTTCCTAATTTCTCTCATATACTTAGATTATAAATGTAACTAAACAGTAACATCCAGCCATTATGCTGTATGCCTGTCTTTCTCTTGAAACATTTTTAATAGTTTTGCTGTCTTTACTGAATGATACCTGTTTTGACTGTAATAATACCTGTTGATTGTTATACTACCTGTTGACTGTAATACTACCTGTTGTTTGTTATACTACCTGTTGGTTGTTATACTACCTGCTGATTGTTATACTACCTGTTGGTTATTATACTACCTGTTAACTGTAATACTACCTGTTGATTGTTATACTACCTGTTGATTGTTATACTACATGTTGACTGTAATACTACCTATTGTTTGTTATACTACCTGTTGGTTATTATACTACCTTCACAGGAAATGTAACTGCACTCTTCAACTCATACCTCCCAAGCTCTGCTCCTCCTCCTCTCCTGGCTAACCTTCATACCTTCCTAATTTCTCTCATATACTTAGATTATAAATGTAACTAAACAGTAACATCCAGCCATTATGCTGTATGCCTGTCTTTCTCTTGAAACATTTTTAATAGTTTTGCTGTCTTTACTGAATGATACCTGTTTTGACTGTAATAATACCTGTTGATTGTTATACTACCTGTTGACTGTAATACTACCTGTTGTTTGTTATACTACCTGTTGGTTGTTATACTACCTGCTGATTGTTATACTACCTGTTGGTTATTATACTACCTGTTAACTGTAATACTACCTGTTGATTGTTATACTACCTGTTGATTGTTATACTACATGTTGACTGTAATACTACCTATTGTTTGTTATACTACCTGTTGACTGTTATACTACCTGTTGATTGTTATACTACCTGTTGATTGTTAAACTCCCTGTTGACTGTAATACTACATGTTGATTGTTATACTTCCTGTTGACTGTAATACTACCTGTTGATTGTTATACTGCCTGCTGATTGTTATACTACCTGTTGGTTGTTATACTACCTGTTAACTGTAATACTACATGTTGATTGTTATACTACCTGTTGATTGTTATACTACCTGTTGACTGTAATACTACCTGTTGATTGTTATACTACCTGTTGACTGTAATACTACCTGTTGATTGTTATACTACCTGCTGATTGTTATACTACCTGTTGGATGTTATACTACCTGTTGATTGTTATATTACCTGTTGGTTGTTATACTACCTGTTGATTGTTATACTACCTGCTGATTGTTATACTACCTGCTGGTTGTTATACTACCTGTTGTTGTTATACTACCTGTTGATTGTTATACTACCTGTTGGTTATTATACTACCTGTTGTTTGTTATACTACCTGTTGATTGTTATACTACCTGTTGACTGTAATACTACCTGTTGATTGTTATACTACCTGTTGATTGTTATACTACCTGTTGACTGTAATACTACCTGTTGATTGTTATACTACCTGTTGATTGTTATACTACCTGTTGACTGTAATACTACTTGTTGATTGTTATACTACCTGTTGACTGTAATACTACCTGTTGATTGTTATACTACCTGCTGATTGTTATACTACCTGTTGGTTGTTATACTACCTGTTGATTGTTATACTACTTGTTGGTTGTTATACTACCTGTTGATTGTTATACTACCTGCTGATTGTTATACTACCTGTTGATTGCTATACTACCTGTTGACTGTAATACTACCTGTTGATTTATTTTTATTTTCTGTTATATTTAAGCCACGCTAGATCTTTCAGACTTTTTATTTTCCTACTTCACTTGTGTACTCTGCTAGCTAATAAGTTTAATTTCACTAACTCAAGTTTTAGTTCACTTTCCCAAGGGTCCATAGTGTTTTGTAGACCCTTTGATGTTTGTTGTTAGCAGCCCTACATATAATCTTTCAGGATGCATGTTACCAATAGTTGGTACTCCCACCAACACCTTTAGATTTAGACAGTCTTGCTAAGGTTTGTTATTTAGACAGACAGTTCCGTTATTATTTATTGTGGTATATATATTTTTTTTTTTGTGGCACAGTTAAGTTGTTCAATCGCTGTTGCATGTAGGACGCTTTATATTGTCGGACCTGCTACAGCAGTGTCGACATGAACTTTTTTTGATGGAATACCACAGTGGAATGGTTTTTTTACCTTCTTGATGAGATTTATTTGTACCATCCACAAGGCAGGATGATGTGCAAGCTCATGGCAGCTAGCGGACACGATCCAGGTTAGTCTTCCGACGTCCATCTGCAACGATGGTTGTTTTGAATTGTTGTTAAGTGATTTTTACGCTTCTGCATTTCGCAGCAAGAACAATACATTTTAGTTATCCTGGTGAATAGCTAGCATATGAGCCTCATATTTGCTAGTGGAGTTTAGCTATTTCAACATTATGCCTATCTTTTAGGTATTTTTTGATGTGTTTATCTTTGCTCCTTAACTTGACGCTCTCGTTGTTAGAAGCTCAGGATGAGCTCAGTTCAGCGACTATAACATGAGAGCTACTACACATCTTTTAACTTTTTTAGCGTACCACTGCATTTTATATTTTTTTGATTGCAGAGTATCTTAGCTTGTGGTCCTAAGTGAATATCTTGATACCCTCATGTATTTTGTGTTTTTAGTGAGTTTGGTTTGTCAGCAGGTGCATACCGTTAGCTTCGCAGTTGAACATGCCCTTCTGTTGCAGCAGCATAATTTACTCAATGTACATTGAGTATGTTATATGCCAACTGTGATTATTTATATATGTTGCTCATGCATTTTAAATATTTTTAATGTTTTCATTTATCTCTTAACAGTGTTATTTGAATGTAATTGTTATGTTTCTTTAAACTAACACTGGAGAGTGCTTTGATTATTCAATTAGTGTTTCAATTAGTTAAGTTTGAGCGCCAAAAATTTTGTATAAATGGTTGTTCATTTTTACACTTTGTTACACCTGAAGAAGCGTAGTTCAGCTACGTGAAAGCGCTTGTGTCTGTTTTTGCCTTCAATAAAGAAGTTTTTGCTACAGCCATTGGCATCTCTGTGTGGTGCTTCCAGTGGATTTGGTTTGTTCCTGTTACCTGTGCTTTCTTCCACCTGGAGGCTTTGTTCCCTTGCTACAGTTTTTGGATTTGTATTCTTCTTGTTGTTGTGCTGTTGGCGAGTGAAACACATGGATTCTAGCAACATTGAGTTGGATTTTCGTCCAGAGACGAGGATGACTGGTACCTCTACTTGGGATTCCCTCAAGCATTGTAAAGAAAATCCTTTATTGGCTCTGGAGCTGAGCAACCGACCTATTTCGTCACCTACAACACCGAATGATGAGAATGTTTCTGAATTTAATAGACAGTTTAGAGTACTCCAAGATGATTTATACCAGCTACAGAGGTTAGCTTGGCAGAGGCTGCATTTAGAGGCATGCATACATTTTAAGATAGTGCCTAGGGGGATGCGTGTGTTTTGTATGCCTTCTTATGGCAACAGCCACCCCCTATTGTTAAGGAAATGGCAGGACTTGAACATACAGCTAGGTTTCAGCTATATTAATCTACTGTTGGAGTATTTTTCACCATTGGAAGCTGAATTAAGGAACAAGATAGACTTACAATATGAAACAATGACAGAACGTTTCACGACTGAGCATTTCACCAGGAGGCTTGACTCCTTATGTGCCCAGGTACAATCTTATAGTGAAAGGCTCAAAGGCATTAAACATAAAAAACTCACTAGAGATGCCAATGACTTTGCAAGTGGACAGATCTTTGTATGGCCTAGAACTGAGAACATATCTACTCAGAATAGACGCAATGACGGACCTATTACCAACCCTGGTCCCTCATTGATATCTACAGCTAGTTCTGGTATTGAACCTTGTTTTGTGCAACCTGCTCATCCCTCAGTAACCAGCTTGATTAATCCAGCATCCATGCCTCCCAGCTCTGTTTCCGTTGTAGCTGGAGGGGTTAATGATGACATCAGCACTCCGCCTCCGAACCAGCAAGCAGCTAAATCGTCTTTGACAGCAGGTGCCAGACCCAAGGACTTGCCTCCTGTTAACAACCTTTTTTTACCCTTTCCTGTCAAGGAACAGCCAGGATGGCGGGGCCGGTCAAGCAGCAGAGGTCCAAGGAAAAGAAAGGGTTCAGTCGACAACTTTCCAAGCAACAGGAGACGCAGAAACTGAGTTCTATGTTGACTAACATACAGGAAGAGAGGAGGTGTTCTCTTCTACATAACATATCCAGTTGTACTCTGTCTGTTTCAGACTTGTCCATCTTAGAGAAGGGGTTGAATTTCATTCCTTCACAGGTCTGCCACCTAAGTGACATTTTAATAGACTTAAGACTGTTTTGTCGGAATCTCTCCCTCAAGATTTTTTTCAAAGACAGTAAGGCTTTGGACACCAATACTTTAAAAGGTTTTTTTAGGGTGAAGAGCAGCTTCACACCCATGTTACCACATAATGTTGAGAGTTTTCAGAAAATGTGTGAGAGTGACTTTTATGATTGGTTCAAGTCCAATGATAGTAAGAAAAGATGTAGCTTCTATAATATGAGCAGAGCTGAGCAGAGTTCCATTACTTCGCTTAAGAACAATGGCAACATCATTGTCAAACAAGCTGACAAAGGGGGAGCAGTGGTTGTTATGGATACTTTAGAATATATTGCCACCATGAATAGCATGCTGTCAGATGATAAAGTATACAAGGCTATTTCTAGAGAATATGTCAATAAGATTGTGAAGTTGGTACACGATAATCTGTATGACCTCCTCATGTGCGGACAGATTAGCTGTGAGCTATATGAATATTTTGTGGTTGAGCATCCAACATTGCCGATTATTAAGGGTTTACCCAAAATACATAAGGGGGTCACACCCGTACCAATGCGACCGATTGTTGCAGGTGAATGCTGGATTACCTCTAACATTTCGTCTTTTGTTGAAGGGCTGTTACGCCCCCTAGTAGATGATATTCCACTTATCTTGAAAGATTCTTATCAGCTCGTAGATTTCCTTAAAAGTTTCGAGTTAGATAGAAGTGAAACCACAATGCTGTTAGTTACCATGGACGTTCAGAACCTGTTCACGAGCATTCCCAATGACCTAGGGATGCTTGCTATTAGAGAGATGTTAGTTAGCAATTCAAGATATAGTAACAGTAGACAGATTTTGATAAACTATCTGCTAGAAATGATTTTAGAAAATAATATATTTTTGTTTCAGGATCAGCTGTTCCTTCAGAAATGGGGAGTTGCCATGGGCACTCCCTGTGCGAACAGCTATGCTAATCTAGTTGTCCATCACTGGGAGTTGCTACATCTCTTTAAGCACCCTGAATATAAGAAGGTGAAGTTATACAAGAGGTTTGTCGATGACGTACTTTTTGTATGGGATGAGACTGAGGCTGATTGTTTAAGATTTATTGCTGAGTTAGAACTAACCTCTACTTTTTTGAGGTTTACAGCAGACATTTCCCCTCTCCAAGCTAACTTTTTAGATCTTAAGTTGACCTTTAGTGACAATAGGATTGTTACTTCTTTATACAGGAAATCCATTTGGAGGAACTCTCTGCTCCGGTTTGAAAGCATGCATCCCAGGTTCACCTTTAGAGGGATTATATTGAGTCAAATGCACAGAGTCTGTAGGGTTTGTAATAATGAAGATGACTTGGCCACTGAACTCACCATCCTTAAAGGCCTGTTTGAAGAAAGAGGGTACCCCTCTAAACTCATAGATGAGTGTAAGCATGAAGTGTTTGTGAAATTATTTGGCAAGAGAGATAGTGCCCTTGGAAGAAGGAGCTCAGTTCCCCTCCGTGCCTTTGGTTCACATGGGCCTACCGACAGACTTCCCTATATCACCAGGTACACCAGTGATGTAGTTGCACACAACAAGATCATCAGTAGGAACTGGAATGTGCTGGCTACAGATCCATTCACTAGAAGTATTGTAGGGGCCCACCCAACATTTAGTTACAGGACATGTAACAACTTAAAACGTATTTTGTGTATAGAGCCGAACCGTCTATTCAGTGGCCGTCATGGTGACCGTACAGGGACTTTTCCCTGTGGCCACTGTCACATGTGTCAGCACATATCAGATGATGTTAGTTTCACACATCCAGATGGTTTCTTTTTGTTCACACCTAAATTTTACAGTGATTGCAATAGCACCAACTTAATATATTTGGCCTCATGTGATTCATGCCAGGCTTTCTATGTAGGCCTTACGAAGAGACGACTCCGTGATAGGATATACAATCATTGCTATGACATCAAGAAAGGCAATGATAGCAGTGCTTTGGCCAAACATGTTTTGGAATTTAAAAACCCAAAAAAAGGCCAAAAGATTTTTCAATGCGGGGAAAAAAATTGAATAACACCCTTTGGGGGTTAAGTATTTTCCTTGAAAGAATTCCATCCGGAAACCCAAAATGTTTTACAAACCTGCTAATGAAATTTTTTGAGCATTTTTTGGGTTTAATTTTTTTCAGCACCCCCTTTCTTTTTAAAAGGAGATTTATGTGTTTTTTTTTTTTTTAACAATTCCATTATCGAAATTACGTTCTCTGCCAAACTCCTGGGGGTCACCATCGATGAACACTTAAAATTCAATATCACATCCAACTTAACATCAAGAAACCCACATAAAACTCGGGGCCTACTCTCTACAGAAACAACCACTTCCTCACCCCTCCACCAGACAAGCTTTTGGCCACTACTCTATCTCCTCCCATCTCTTTTGTATGGTGCTCCTCTGCTTACCAAAAAATTATCTTCCACACTCACCTTCAAACTGGAAGTGTGTACAACAAAATCGCCAGATTCGCTACCAAGGCAAATCCTCCCTCCTATCACTGCACCTCCCTACACTCATTAAATTGGCTTTAGAACTCCCCTAATCAACTAGACTTCACTCCAAATCACAGCCACAAATTATTATTTTCCCAACCTGCTAGCTGCCCTGCATTATCTAATATCCTACAACCATATACCACCTTTAGACCCCTTAGATCTACTCACCAAAACCTTATAATCGTCCAAAAACCCAAGCCCAGCTGGTCAGCTTCTACTCCTTTTCCCTAGCTAAAAATGGAATGCCCTGCCCTCTACTCTGAGGACCTTGACAATCCACACACCTTCAAAACACAACTTCATTCTTACCTGTTTCTTCACAGGAAATGTAACTGCACTCTTCAACTCATACCTCCCAAGCTCTGCTCCTCCTCCTCTCCTGGCTAACCTTCATACCTTCCTAATTTCTCTCATATACTTAGATTATAAATGTAACAAAACAGTAACATCCAGCCATTATGCTGTATGCCTGTCTTTCTCTTGAAACATTTTTAATAGTTTTGCTGTCTTTACTGAATGATACCTGTTTTGACTGTAATAATACCTGTTGATTGTTATACTACCTGTTGATTGTTATACTACCTGTTGACTGTAATACTACCTGTTGACTGTAATACTACCTGTTGATTGTTATACTACCTATTGATTATTATACTACCTGTTGACTGTAATACTACCTGTTGATTGTTATACTACCTGCTGATTGTTATACTACCTGTTGATTGTTATACTACCTGTTGGTTGTTATACTACCTGTTGACTGTAATACTACCTGTTGTTTGTTATACTACCTGTTGGTTGTTATACTACCTGCTGATTGTTATACTACCTGTTGGTTATTATACTACCTGTTAACTGTAATACTACCTGTTGATTGTTATACTACCTGTTGATTGTTATACTACATGTTGACTGTAATACTACCTATTGTTTGTTATACTACCTGTTGACTGTTATACTACCTGTTGATTGTTATACTACCTGTTGATTGTTAAACTACCTGTTGACTGTAATACTACATGTTGATTGTTATAATACCTGTTGACTGTAATACTACCTGTTGATTGTTATACTGCCTGCTGATTGTTATACTACCTGTTGGTTGTTATACTACCTGTTAACTGTAATACTACCTGTTGATTGTTATACTACCTGTTGATTGTTATACTACCTGTTGACTGTAATACTACCTGTTGATTGTTATACTACCTGTTGACTGTAATACTACCTGTTGATTGTTATACTACCTGCTGATTGTTATACTACCTGTTGGATGTTATACTACCTGTTGATTGTTATATTACCTGTTGGTTGTTATACTACCTGTTGATTGTTATACTTATACTACCTGCTGATTGTTATACTACCTGCTGGTTGTTATACTACCTGTTGTTGTTATACTACCTGTTGATTGTTATACTACCTGTTGGTTATTATACTACCTGTTGGTTGTTATACTACCTGTTGATTGTTATACTACCTGTTAACTGTAATACTACCTGTTGATTGTTATACTACCTGTTGATTGTTATACTACCTGTTGACTGTAATACTATCTGTTGTTTGTTATACTACCTGTTGGTTGTTATACTACCTGTTGGTTGTTATACTACCTGCTGATTGTTATACTACCTGTTGGTTGTTATACTACCTGTTGGTTGTTATACTACCTGTTAACTGTAATACTACCTGTTGATTGTTATACTACATGTTGACTGTAATACTACCTATTGTTTGTTATACTACCTGTTGACTGTTATACTACCTGTTAATTGTTATACTACCTGTTGATTGTTATACTACCTGTTGACTGTAATACTACATGTTGGTTGTTATACTACCTGTTGATTGTTATACTACCTGTTGGTTGTTATACTACCTGTTAACTGTAATACTACCTGTTGATTGTTATACTACCTGCTGATTGTTATACTACCTGCTGATTGTTATAATACCTGTTGGTTGTTATACTACCTGTTGATTGTTATACTACCTGTTGGTTGTTATACTACCTGTTGATTGTAATGCTACCTGTTGTTTGTTATACTACCTGTTGGGTGTTATACTACCTGTTGATTATTATACTACCTGTTGACTGTAATGCTACATGCTGATTGTTATACTACCTGTTGACTGTAATACTACCTGTTGATTGTTATACTACCTGCTGATTGTTATACTATCTGTTGGTTGTTATACTACCTGTTGATTGTTATACTACCTGTTGGTTGTTATACTACCTGTTGACTGTAATACTACCTGTTTGTTATACTACCTGTTGGTTGTTATACTACCTGTTGGTTGTTATACTACCTGTTGACTGTAATACTACCTGTTGTTTGTTATACTACCTGTTGGTTGTTATACTACCTGTTAACTGTAATACTACATGTTGATTGCTATACTACCTGTTGACTGTAATACTACCTGTTGATTGTTATACTACCTGTTGACTGTAATACTACCTGTTGATTGTTATACTACCTGCTGATTGTTATACTACCTGTTGTTTGTTATACTACCTGTTGAGTGTTATACTACCTGTTGGTTGTTATACTACCTGTTGATTGTTATACTACCTGCTGATTATTATACTACCTGTTGATTGTTATACTACCTGTTGGTTGGTATATGTTGATTGTTATACTACCTGTTGGTTGTTATACTACCTGTTGTTGTTATACTACCTGTTGATTGTTATACTACCTGTTGGTTGTTATACTACCTGTTGTTTGTTATACTACCTGTTGATTGTTATACTACCTGTTGACTGTAATACTACTTGTTGTTTGTTATACTACCTGTTGATTGTTATACTACCTGTTGACTGTAATACTACCTGTTGATTGTTATACTACCTGTTGATTGTTATACTACCTGTTGACTGTAATACTACCTGTTGATTGTTATACTACATGTTGAGTGTAATACTACCTATTGTTTGTTATACTACCTGTTGATTGTTATACTACCTGTTGATTGTTATACTACCTGTTGACTGTAATACTACTTGTTGATTGTTATACTACCTGTTGACTGTAATACTACCTGTTGATTGTTATACTACCTGCTGATTGTTATACTACCTGTTGATTGTTATACTACTTGTTGGTTGTTATACTACCTGCTGATTGTTATACTACCTGCTGATTGTTATACTACCTGTTGGCTGTTATACTACCTGTTGTTTGTTATACTACCTGTTGGTTGTTATACTACCTGTTGACTGTAATACTACCTGTTGTTTGTTATACTACCTGTTGACTGTAATACTACCTGTTGATTGTTATACTACCTGCTGACTGTAATACTACCTGTTGATTGTTATACTACCTGATGATTGTTATACTACATGTTGGTTGTTATACTACCTGTTGATTGTTATACTACCTGTTGGTTGTTATACTACCTGTTGTTGTTATACTACCTGTTGATTGCTATACTACCTGTTGGTTGTTATACTACCTGTTGATTGTTATACTACCTGTTAACTGTAATACTACCTGTTGATTGTTATACTACCTGTTGGTTGTTATACTACCTGTTGATTGTTATACTACCTGTTGACTGTAATACTACCTGTTGGTTGTTATACTACCTGTTGGTTGTTATACTACCTGCTGATTGTTATACTATCTGTTGATTGTTATACTACCTGTTGGTTGTTGTACTACCTGTTGACTGTAATACTACCTGTTGGCTGTAATACAGAAGTGATCCTCAGGGTGAATTTCCTATTTCCCATCCACTTGTCAAAATGTTTCTTGAAGAGTGCTACTGAGGAACTCTGCTTGACAGCTTGACATAGATAGGTAGCTTGTTCCTAAGTATTGGAAGTCTCTGGACAGGAATCTACCCCTCCAGCATGTCCTGTTTATTGTGGTGACAAGGTTTAGGTCCCTAAAGTATGTAGCTTGGAGTGATTGGGATTTCTTTAGTGTAGCATGTCCAACAGCTCTGGGTTTGATATAGCTTTATATGTTAGGCAGAGATCTCCTCGGAGTAGACGATATGCTACGGGGTAAAGCTGGTATTTTTTGAGACGGTCAGCATAGGGCATCTGTTTGAGTCCTGTAATCCTATTTGTGAAGTATTTTTGTGGCCTTTTCAGCTGTTGCAGATGTCTTCTGAGGTACATTCCAAAAGGGGCATTGTACTCAATAATGGGTCTAAAGAGGGCTGAGTAGAGGGGAACAATGACCTCTTTTTACTACATCAGAACCCTTTTGTGATAAGGTGTGCCACATAGAAGGATTTCCTGTCTACTGTGGCAATGTGGTTATCCAAGGAGAGTCTACTGTCCATCTGAGTCCCAGGGTCTCTTATCACACCTTTGGCGTTAAGTGGACTATGTGGTAGTTCATGGGTACAAAGTTTTTACCAAAGGGGATAACAATGCACATTTTGGCGCTGAGCTTGAGACCATGGCTCTGACACCAGCCATCAGTCTCAGTGAGGCCCTTCTGTAGGATGTCCACTTCATTTGGGGGCTCGACTATGGCACCTAATTTGCAGTCACATGTGAACCTTGTCAGCCAGAGGCCCTCTGTGTTAGCCCATACTTCAGAGAAGTAGATACCAAACAGGAGAGGACCCAAGACTGAACCCTGTGGTACTCCACTTGTCACAGGTTTGAAGTCAGATTTGGAGTCTGCAACTATTACAGTGTGGGTTCTGTCTGTGAGCCAGTTGGCAACCCATCTTGTGACATATGGATTTATACCCAGTTTAGTGAGCTTATCTATGATTACAGAGTGGGGGATGGTGTCAAAAGCCTTGGTGAGGTCAAGAGAGGCTGTGTGGACTGCCTTACTCTCGTCTACGGCTTTGGTGACTGTTTCAAAGAAGTTGATCAGGTTCAGGGGCATGATCTGCCTTTCACAAACCTGAACTGGGTGGAGTACAGAGTCTGGAGGTTACCAATGTCTTTGTTTATGAGTTCCATGATGATACATTCCATGACCTTGCAAACAAGGCTCATCAGGCTAATAGGGCGATAGTTCCCAGCATCTGTGGTGGCTCCCCCTTTGTGGAGTGGTATAACTGTTGCTGTGCACCATCTAGTGGGTACAAAGCCTGACATGAGGCTATGATTGAACATGGTGCTTAGGTGGTGGGCCAGTTTGTTGTGAAGTTCGTGTAGAACACAGCCTGGGATGCTGTCAGGTCCCATGGAAGCTGTGTTCTTGGCTTTGGAGAGTGCAGTTTTTACCTGCTCAGTTGTGATTTCAGGGGCACTGCATTCTTCTGGTATGGATATGGACCCTTTAGGGGGTGAGGGGGTGGGGTAAAGTCAGCATTGAACCTATCAGCCAGGATGTTGGCGATACCAGTTGGTTTCATAATTTTCATTGCATTGTGCTGTAACTCAGAGCAGATCTGGGTGTTGCCATTGAGTTTCTTAACATAGCTATAGAATGCTTTGTGATTGTCCTTAGAGTCAGTGGCAATCTTGTTTTCATACCTGGCTTTGGAAGATTTTATGAGGGATCTCAGGTTCTTACTGAGGCTGACCAGGGAGCTCCTCCACTCATGGGATTTTACTCTCTTTTGCAGCAGTTTCTTCCTTCTGTTGTAGAGTTTGTTTATAGCAGGGGACCAACAGATTGGCTTCCTTTTTTTGGAGGATAATGTCTTGGTTCTGTTAGGGATAGCATGATCCACTGCACTTGTGTAAGTGCTTATGGAGTGCATATGTATAAGATTCAGCAGTCATGACTGTATTGTCCATCTGTGTGGGTGTCGTGAAGTTTGACACCTGTTGTCTTAAAAAGCATGAAGTTGGCTTTGGAGAAATTTTTTATAGTGGTTTTCTTAATGGGGGGTGGGGGTGGGATGTGGATATCTATGGTGGTTAGCTTATGGTCGGATCTGACCAACAAGGAGTTGACTTCAGATGTGGAACACCAGTCACTCATGTTGGTAATGACTAGGTCTAGAATACTGTTGTCCCTGGTGGGGGTGAGGATAAGTTGATCCAGGGCACTGGAGTTTATGAATTCTAGAAAGTGTTGAGCAAAGGAGTTGGTACATGAGTAGTTTTCCCAGTTAATGATGGGGTAGTTGAAGTCGCCCATTATTAGGGTGTTTGGTTGAACCCTAATATTTTCCAGTACATCAAGAAAAGAAGAGTGGGAATCCTGGGCCATGGTGGGGGATCTGTAGCAAGCTACAATTTGGATTGCAGCTTTGCCCAGCATTAGTTGCACTTGGCTGTTAAACGTCTTACAGCTCTTGCTTTTATGGATCTTTGTGATATTAGTTTTTTATTTGTGCTCTACCTGCTTATGCTTCTGAGTTAGTAACATTATTTGAATATAACCATTACTAAATCTTTCTAGTAAATAATGTCCTCCTTTGTTCCCTCTAGAGTTTTGAACTATTTTGATGTGAATTTTGCACTAGTACAACATATTCAAAATTTATTGGATGCATGGCACATGTTGCTTGTAAAGATCTTTTTGATTCAAAATGAGAAGAACTTGAATGACATAAGAGGGTATGTCTTTATAAGGTTATAGGGTTTCCAGGATCTTAGAAGAGGAAGAGAAATGCTGCTAAGTAACCACATTTGTGTTCTGTTTTATATAATCACTCCACTTTATTCTAATTTGCATTTATTAGGGGCTGTGACTCATAATTCCTGCTTGTAATTCAGTAAGCCATACCTTTTTGTGTCCATTTACTATAGATTTATTTCTTCACATATTCAGGATTTGCTTATTTATAGGTATGTATAAATTCATATCTTGATTCCTTAAGATGTGTTTCATTGTTGTTTGGGTGGTTAATTTATCAAACTATTTTCAGTGTTTGTCATATTCTATGAAATCAAGTTTCATTGCATCTTAATATAATTACTTTTCGATTCTGCAGCTTGGACAAAATGCACTATTTGAGAAAGAAGGGCATTTTTTTAAGACCCAAATACAAAGTAACAACTTAGAGGTAGAAAGAAAACAGGTCACATACTTTCACAGGTGCAAACAAAAACGTTTACGTCAAAATAAGATTTAGTGCTTTTGTCCCTAACCTGGGACTTCATCAGAATACCAACTAACTTATATCAATCACTTCCTTTTTTGTCATTTGCAGCTGGCACAGATCCATATTATTAAACAGCAAGGCCATTAAAACTAGTACCAGTGTTATGAAGTTCATAATCTTTAACCATTTAAATCAGATATACAATTGATCAAATACTTATTTCAAATTTAATATCTAAATAAGTAAATAAAAACACTCAAATTAAAATTGTAAGCAAACTGACTGAGAAGTCACATATTCTAAAATGTGCAAAAAATATGAAAACCATAAAAAAATAATATTCCCTTCATCTCTAAAAATATATATCTTAAAAAAACACACAGTATGAGCATCTCAACATAACAACAATAAATGCTCCTCAAAAAGGGGGATGAAAATAATTAAATGTTCCCATGGAAAATTAGAGTTTAGCAGAATCTATTTATTTATTTTACATTTGTTTACCAGGCAAGTCCGACTGGGCAGGTTGCCCTTTTTCAGTGGAGGCCCGGGGAGAAAAGCTCCATTGTTAGTTCAATTTTGTATTACATTGGCAAGAACAAAACAGAAATAAAAATTAAAACAAGTAACAAAAACAACAAACAAGTATAGTTAGTACAGAGAAGAGGCAATTAACACTATACATTGGCCACATTATATCTAAAGACAGTTCTTGGTATTGTACAGGATAATCACACATTTAGACAATGAATCAAAACAATGTAAGTACAGTAATTTTATTTACAATGTGATAGCACATTAAGAAATTAGATTATGCTTAATTTTTAGTGTGAAAAAACTGAGATCAGAAGTTGGTTTATGCAACAGGGTTTTTTTGGGGTGTGGGGAGGTAGATTGGGGTACAGGTGAGTGGAAATATTAGTCAGTTTAAGTGGGCGGAGAAGGCTTAGGAGAAGAAAATAGTATTGTGGGAGGGTTAACCTGTGATTGGCGCAGGTGCATAACCTGGAACTAGTGAGGTGGGTTTTGATGAGATGCTTGAAGTTTTTTATGTTAGTTGTGGTTCTGATGTCAAAGGGCAAGGCATTCCACAGTTTTGCAATGTAAGGGGAAAAAGAGAGTATCCAGAGCTGTTTTTGCTTCTAACTACTCTATTAGGGCTTTGTTAGTGGAGCTTAATGGGCGAGAGTTTGTTTGCAGGATTAGGAGGCCTTGGAGGGCTGGTGTCTTTTCAGGTTCATAGAATATTTGGTGGGCCATGGTGAGTTGTGTGAAAGTGAGATTATTGGATAATTCTAACCAAGATAGTTGATTTAGGGCCTCGCAGTATTGTGTTCTAAGAGGGGAGTCGGTGGCAAATTTTGCTATATTGATCCTAGTTTCTTATGGACTTTTTTTATTGTTTGGGCAATATATAAGTCAAATCTCATATTTTGATCTATAATAACTCTGAGTAGCTTTGTGGATGGGACTGGTTCAATCAATGTTTTGTTTTTTGACATAATTTCAAAGCAAGCGAAGTGGTATTTGGTTTTAGTGGGGGTGGTAAAGCATATGTTTAGTTTTATTTGGGTTGAGGATTAACTGGGCATTTCCCAGCCATGTTTCACTGGCATTAAAGGATTCTTGGGGTATGATAAAACCACTCAGGACAGTTCCAAAATCCACACAACAAAGAAAAAGAAAAAGGCCAGTGAATTCTAGCTCTTCCGTTCACCAAGCATTGTTTAATGCCACAATAAAATTCTCTTAGCGCCTCGGCCACAAACAGCCTTTACGGAGTAAAAATTCTGGCTTCTAAAAATTTTAGTAATTTGGATGTAATTAGTTAATTGAAGGAAATGTAATTAAGTTAATATATAAAATGTAAGGTTTTTAGAAGCCAAAATTTTTACTCTGTAAAGGCTGTTTGTGGCCGAGGCGCTAAGAGAATTTTATTGTGGCATTAAACAAAGCTTGGTGAATGGAAGAGCTAGAATTCACTGGCCTTTTTCTTTTTCTTTGTTGTTTGGATTCTTGGGCTATGTTTTGGAGTTCTAGGAGGGTTGGGGCAGAGCAGATTACACACAGTTGTCTGCATACTGGATAAGTGTGGCTTGAGATGTGACAGTGTGGAAGTTGTTGGTAAACAAGTTAAAAAGAAGAGGACCAAGGATGGACCCTTGAGGCACACCCAGGGTTTCTGGTAATAGGGGTGATAGACATTGTTCCACCGGACGCCTTGTTGCCAATCAGAGAGGTAGTCCTGGAACCAGGCTACAGTGGATTACTTAGGGTGAACTTGCTCATAATGGTTAGCAGTTTATTGTGAGAGACTGTATTCATAGGTTCATAGATTAGTACTAGGCTAATTGCCATTGTGGGCCAATTTAAGCCTAGCCAATTACCCCATGTGAAACTCAAACCCTGCACCTTGTGTCTGCAAGGTAAACACCTTAACCATTGTGCCAACCTCCCACCTTTGATAGCTTTTGATAGGTCTAGAAATATAAATGATACCAGGTTGCCTTTGTTTCTATGCTAATTGATAGTGTTAGTGAAACTAATGAGGGCTGCGGTGGCTCTATGGTTGGGGTGGAAGCCATGCTGGGTATAGGTGAGGAGTTTATTGTCTAGAAGATGGTTTAGTATTTGAGTGTGTATGCACCTTTTGAGGATTTTCGACAGTGGGGATAAGATTGTGATGGATCGATAGTTAGAAAATTCTGTGGAAGGTCCGCCTTTGTGTAAAGGTATGATGTGTGTAATTTTCCAGATGGTGGGGATGTGTTGTTCAGGCAGGGAATGATTGATTAGCTAGGAAACTGGGTAAGAGATGGCTTTGGCTGTCATTTTTAGCTATACAGTGGGGAAGTTATCTACTGCTAGAGTTGTGAATTTTAGCTTGAGTAAGTATTTGAGATGGTGTGGGTTGAGACCGGTTGTAGGGTGAAAGTGTTGTTTTTATGTAGTAGGGAAACAAGATTAAGTGGTGGTGTTGGGCAGTTTTTGCTTGCATGGATTTTGATGGAGTCAGTGAAATATTCATTAAACTGGGTGGCAGTACTTTCTAGAGGGTTACGAGAGGTTGGTTGGGGGGGTCCTAGTTTGTCCTGGTTACAGTATTTTGTTTATTGCAGACCAGAATTTTTGATGTTTATGTTTGTACTTAAATTGTATTTCATTATAGTAATTCTTTTTGTCTAGTTTTATCTAGAGTTTCGATTTGTTTTTTAGTTGGAGGCACGTCTGGTGATTTACTGTTGTTTTGTTGTGGGTCTGTATGGACCATGCTTTGTCTCTTTCTTTTAGGAGTGCTTTAGTCTGCTTAGAGAGTCAGTGGGAGTAACTGGAGTTTATACGTACTGTTCTGATAGGGGGCCATACTATTGAGGATGTTTAAAAAGGTGGAGTTGAAGTAATCGACTGCACTCTCTAGGGGTACAGTTTTAAGGCAGTCCCAATTGCAGTGCTTGAGGGAAGATATGAGTCTTGAAGCCTGAAATTTTTGGTGTTTCGGATTTGATGGATAGATTTTTTTTTGCAGGATTAGCATGATGACTGATAACATAGGTTTGGAGGTGGTCACTGAGAGAGTCAGGGAGTGTACCTGTATTATAGGAAGGATATGGGATAGTTGGTGAGAATCCAGTCAAGTACTGATTCCTTTGAAGTTACTTTATCAATCCTTGTTGTGATTTGAATTAACTGGGTGAAACCATGGAGGGTGATACAATTAGTTGGATGCTCAGAGTTGCAGGTGAACCAATTAATATTAAAGTCCCCTAGTATGATGGTCTCTTGGGGGAGGCTTTTAGTAGTCCATCCTTGTAAGATGGATTCAAGTTTATGTGTATTGTCACCAGGGGAATATAGATTCCAATAATGTTGGTACTTTTGTTTGGATTGATTTTTATTCTAGCCAAAAGTATATTTCTGAGTTAGAAATATTCATGGATAATGGTTGATAATGTCTATTGTGAGATTGTTTTTGAAGAGTAAGGTGATGCCTCCACCTCTTTTAGATTTCCTGTCTTGCTTATAAATATTGTAGCCAGTGGAAAGTATTTCATTATCCGAGATATCTGGTTTAAGCCAGGTTTTGGTCAGGTGGACTACGTCAGGGGAGTATGGAGACAGGGTTGCGTGAAGTTCTTGAATTTTATTAAGGATGCTTCTTATGTTTAAATTTATTATGAGCAGGTCATTGCTTTTACTGGGGAGATTAAGAGGGTACTGTTGTGCCTTGTTAGTATTATTCTGATTTAACATGGGGCCAGGGTTAGGGTGTATGCCTCCACTAAGGCTAAGTAGGGATGCTATTAGGTAGATGTTTTCAGGTATTTGAATATTAATTTATTATATTAGAGGATTACATGTGGGATGGTAGTAGGAGCCATCTAAGTGGGGTGAGGGATATATCTGTGCAGTTGTAGTTAGCGGGGTTTATGATGAATGAAATTGGTTTTATATTGGACAGTATTTCTGTAGGGTGAGTGAAGGGATGATGTGTGATTTTTAAGACAGTATGGTACGTTGTAAGATGGGCTAGAATGGTAAGAGTTATCATAGTTAAGTAATGAGATATTATCATCTTGTTGTAGAGTGTGTAGATGAGTGGTGGAATGGAGGTGGATGTGAGATGGGTGGGTAGAGTGGCAAATTTGGGGAAAGTGTAAATAATAAAGAATGTAGTTTTAAAACGGGTTTTATTGAAACATTATTATTCAAATCGGGGAGAGAGACAGCATTCAACTTAAACTGCCAAAGCAGTTCCATATAATCGAGTTTCATTTTCCATCCCCTCGGGGTTAATTTTAACCTCTTCTAGTATGGAAAATTTGAAATCCTTAAAAGCAGTACATGTTAATGTGTGTTTAAAAAAAGCATTATTGGGACTCCTTGTCCTGATATCGTAATAGTGCTCATAAATTCTTGTCTTGACTGGCTTCTCAGTTTTTCAGTCATAGAAACCAGCACAACTTGAGCACTTTGCAATATGCACCACACACTAAGTCCCACAATTACCCTTTTGTAAATGTATTTTGGTATTAAGGCCATTATTAAGACTTAATGCTTTGGCCAGCAAAATGTATGAGCATTGGTTGCAAGGACCACATCTCCTAGTACCATTGTAATGAAAGGGTTTTTATTGCTCTTAGGGCCTAGACTATTATTCCCTTTTTCATTTTTAAAGTTCATAGTAGAACTGACATGCTTGCTTGTAAGATCAAGTCTCAAAAATGGTTTAAATGTTTTACTCCATTCCTGCAAAATCTCTTCAGCAACATTAACAGTGAGGAACTGGAGTAAACTCTTTCCACAAACATAAAAATGAGTTTATCAATTTCCTTTTTTGCTTCATCTAATAAGGAAGTCATCCCAGCCACTCTTATAAACTGTCCCTTGCCAGACGTTTCTTATAACATAAGGGGTGGAAGCTTTCAAAATGCAAGTACAAACTGATAAAAATGGGTTTTGCATAGATGGTTGATTAAAGCCACTATCAGATGATCCAGTCATAATGTCTAAATAGTTCATCTTATAGCTATTGAAACTGGATGCAAACCTAAAGAAGCCAGTTGATGTATTTAGATATTCATTAAATATCACAATTACATCTACTGGCCCATCCCATAAAATAAATATATCATCCAAATATCATAAATACAATTTAAAGTAACTAAAATTAGAGACTTGAACACAATGCAGCTCTTCCAAGCTAATAGCACTAAATTATCATAAATTGGGGTACAAGCTGCCCCACTGCAACTCCCTTAATTTGCTTAAAAATTTCCCATCAAAATAAAGTTGTTGTTGAGTATCAAATGCATAAATTCCATAGTCAGCTGAATCAACTCACCTGAAAGGGAAATGGAATCTACCAAAACTTTTGTGGAACAATTCTAGGCCATCTTCCATAGGTTTTGAAGTAAAAAGCTCAACTACATCTATAGCAAGGAACCCCAAGACCTTGGCTCACACTTCCAAGGAAGTCCCAAGACTCCTTTGATAAATGGGACGTATTACTATGGGTAAGCTTTAACATCTTGTCTATAAACAATGCCAAAGGTTATGTTTCTGAACCTTGTGCAGTCACAATAAGTCTAAAAGGAAGTGTCAGTGCATTCTTATAGACCTAGGGGATTCCAAAAATAGTGGGATAATGGGCTTCATATTCTGAAGGAAATCATATACATCTTCTGAAATCCTGTTCTCAAAAAGAAATACTTCAAGTGCTAAATCAGTCCTGGAATGGACAATATTGATCTCATTCCTATTGCACTGTATGACTTGCAATCATGCAAAATGTTTAGCATGACACTCGAATAATCAATAGTGTTAAAAATAAACATGCTTCTGCCTTTATCAGGCTTCATGATGTGGATGGATTTTTGCTTCCTTAGGAAGTTCAAGGTGGCCTTTTCATTAACACTTAAATTATCCTAACATTTTTATTAATACTGGCCAGTTTATAGAAATCATTGACACAACCCTTTACAAAAGCCTGCATGACTGGATACAACTAGTAACCAGGAACTAAAAAAAAAAACCAAGAAATGCTGCAACTGACAAACCGCAAGTAGATTGGATAAAGCTGGAGGTGCAGGATAGCAGTAAATCCAAATAGCGTAAATAGACTTCAAAGTGCAAATGCGTTTATTTAGACAAAATCACGTAAAACACACAAAGCGTTTTTCGTCCCAGCCAATGCCGGAACTTCATCAGACGACAACTTCCTCTCCCACTGGTACCTTTATAAGGATTACCAGCTGTCCACAATCAATCATCTAGAACGCTCACAACACATTAATTTTCAACATTAAATAACAATGTCAAAATAGTTATAATAATTAAAAAGAGTTAAAATACAACACCAATAACAAGGATCCTATCTGGTTTCTTTATACAATACTGGGTTACATATAATGAATAAACTAGTTAAAATAGTCCGTATTGTATTTGTAACCAGTAACCAAACATGGAGCCCAGCTGATGTAGTTAATATACCTTTACACTTCTATACTCAAAATAAATAAAATAAGCATATTTTAAACTATATTATAGAAATGTGTATGTTAAAAATATATGTATCATACCAAAATAAAGATAATAATAATAATAATAATAATGGTGGTTGTGTTAGGTTTTCCCTCCCTAAATGTTTTTTTATCAGTTAGTGTATCTTAACACAGTAAGTATATAAACTAAACATATGCCTATCTAATCACAAATATATAAAAATATAAATATATAAGTATAAAAATATATGTATGTGTATGTATTCCAAACTATAAGGGTAGATAAATTAGTTATTCAATGATTAAAAATATTATTACTAAATTCTTAACATCCTAAATTGTGGGTACTTTGTATAAAGTCCCAGAGGTTGTTATTTATTATATGAATACTCAATGACTTAATGTTTAATAACCAGTATCCATTCTAGTGTAAAAGGCACTCATCTAAGTAAACTTTTAATTTTAAGAATACATGCAATAGAACAGAACTCGTTCAGGCCTGGATCACTACAGGCCATTAGTCGTATTTGCCATTTAAGTTCACTTTTCTCGAGTTCAAGTTTCAATAAGTTTTCATTAATAAACCCATGTTCATTAATATTTTGCACAATTTGGTTTATTACCATAAATTTGAATGTATGGCCTGGCTTCTTTGTGCAATGCCTAGCCAAGGCATTGTCATCCTTATTTTTTGCAATGGCATAATAATGCTCATATATCCTATCACGTAATCGTCTATCTGTTTTGCCCACATAGAATGAGGGGCACTTGGTGCATTGAGCTAGATAGACTATTGCTCTAGAATTGCAGTTACATGATATATTAACATGAAAGGTTTCATTCCTGATGTTAAAATTTTCAGATGTATCTGTGTATTGGCAGTATTTACAACTGCCACATTTCGTAGTGCCTCTTTTAGTTTTCTTTATTTTGGGTTTTGTTTCTAATAACTTTTTTAAGTTAGAACCCCTTCTGTATGAGATCATCAGACCAAAATTAAAGATGTGTGATAAATCTTTATCTAAAGATAAAAAACGCCAGTATTTTTTCACTATTTTACCTATATTTAATGCTTCTATACAATAGGTGAATGTAAAAGCAATAGTGAAATTCTGTTTATTTTCAATTAACTCAGTTGGTTCATGTTCGACTATATCTATGACCCCGACCTCTACTTGTTCTAAAATGTTGTCACACCCTAATAAGTTATTTAATCTTGTTTCAGTATTCAAAATTGGTTTGTAAATTCCCTTGTTTCTTTTCTCAGTTACTTCTTGGAATATTACTTGCAAAAATGAGACTGGGTACCCCCTATTTATGAACATGTCATACAATAAGGCACATTCTTCATCAAAATCCTCATTAAGTGTCACCATCCTTGCAGCCCTAACTAGTTGTCCTTTGACAACTGATTTCTTTTGATGGTAGGGGTGCATACTAGTAATGTGCAAGTAGCTATTACAATGTGTTTCCTTCCTATAGATCTTAGCAGTGTACTTATCTGTACTTGTATAACAACCATGGCCTAGAAATATTGCAGTGTATGATTAAGCATTACAAACTTTCCCTTGAAGACATAAACAACGAAGTTACAATACTGGAACATGAAATTAAAGTTGATTCAGATTATAATAGATACAAATACGAATTTGATAGAACTTTAAATAGCATATCACAGCAAATGGTTAAATTAAAGGGCAACAAACTTAAAAAGCTCCAAAGGGATCTTAAAGCCTACAGAGAAGGGGAGGCATTTCCAAAACCACCTAACACCAACAACCCCCCACTTAATACCAACGGGGTCATTTACCAAACATCTTCAAAAGGTAGAGGCAAGCGCTTACCATCTAGAAATGCGCCTAATGTTTATGTAACAACTTCTGGAAACACCAACACAGAAGATGAAACTTTTGAAGATGAAATCAATGAACCCGAAACAAGTCAATCATACCAGCAGGTTAACAACACAAGACAAAATCAAGGTATACAAAAAAACTACAAGGGGGGGAGGGGGAACAACTGGTCGACGAACCCCCCACAAGGACAGAAACGGAGGTACAACACCAGGAGCAACAACCAGTATCAGTATCAGGGTTAAAATTATACGAAACTTTATCTAACATCAAAAAAGACTTTAAAATTTATAATTACACGGAATTTCAAATTGACCCTAGCCTGGTGGAACTATTTGCAAAAGGAATGACTTTTGTACCTACAAAAAGATGTGACATTTCTGAATTGATTATTGATTTCAAACTGTTTATACGTAAACTTAATTTAAATATTCTATTTGGTAACAATAGTTACAACACAAATGAACTGAGGATAGCTAGTACATTTAATCCACCCCAAAACGATGTATTGAACATGTTTGAACATTTGTGTACCAGTGAATTTAGAGATCTTACTAAACATGTTAATAGTAAGAGTATTGAAACAAACATGTCGGAAGAAGAAATCAATTCACTAACCCTTATTAGACAACTACCCCTGAGACTAATGAAACCTGACAAGGGTGGAGGGATAGCAGTTCTCTATAATGGGGATTATTCTAATATTATGTGTTCTATACTAGAGAGTGATACTTATGAAGCAATAAGTAGAAATGAATTAAATCAGGCGTACAACAGAATTAGGATGTTCTTTAGTGATCTATATACAGATGGTGTTATTGATATCAATCAATATACTTACATTACTATGATGGCACCCAGGATCCCAAAAATCTTCGGCATACCGAAGCTACATAAAAATGTATTAAATCCGCCTTTTAGAGCTTTGGTAGATGCAAGGCAGTCCATGACTTATCCATCTGCAAAACTTGTGGACTGCATATTAAAAAAGTATGTGGAGTCAGAAACCCAGATTCTTAAGGATTCCTGGTCCTTTTTAGAATGTATACAGAGCACACCCTTTAATATATCTGGGAATTTTTTAACTGTAGACATCTGCGACCTGTATTCATGTATTCCGCATACAGTAGGTACTGAATGGGTAGTTGATTTCATTAGAACAAAAGGAGTCCATGACAATGAATGCATACTAGTTGAGCAACTCCTAGACATAATATTAGAAAACAACTTTGTTTGTTTCGAAGGAATGTTATTTAAACAAAAAATAGGAGTAGCCATGGGCTCCCCAGTGGGTTCCAGTTTTGCCAACTTGGTGTTAGCCCACTGGGAAAATAAACACCTTCTCAGTAGTAAATGGATGAATAAAATATCCTGTTATAAAAGGTTTTTGGATGATATATTTATCATCATCAATGGGGACGAACTAGTTGCAGACGAACTAGTTAATTATCTTAGTTCAACTACTACATTTTTAAAGTTCACAAAGAACTACCAGCAAACATCGATTAACTTCCTAGATGTATACCTGACTAAAAACACAGATAAGTACACTGCTAAGATCTATAGGAAGGAAACACATTGTAATAGCTACTTGCACTTTACTAGTATGCACCCCTACCATCAAAAGAAATCAGTTGTCAAAGGACAACTAGTTAGGGCTGCAAGGATGGTGACACTTAATGAGGATTTTGATGAAGAATGTGCCTTATTGTATGACATGTTCATAAATAGGGGGTACCCAGTCTCATTTTTGCAAGTAATATTCCAAGAAGTAACTGAGAAAAGAAACAAGGGAATTTACAAACCAATTTTGAATACTGAAACAAGATTAAATAACTTATTAGGGTGTGACAACATTTTAGAACAAGTAGAGGTCGGGGTCATAGATATAGTCGAACATGAACCAACTGAGTTAATTGAAAATAAACAGAATTTCACTATTGCTTTTACATTCACCTATTGTATAGAAGCATTAAATATAGGTAAAATAGTGAAAAAATACTGGTGTTTTTTATCTTTAGATAAAGATTTATCACACATCTTTAATTTTGGTCCGATGATCTCATACAGAAGGGGTTCTAACTTAAAAAAGTTATTAGAAACAAAACCCAAAATAAAGAAAACTAAAAGAGGCACTACGAAATGTGGCAGTTGTAAATACTGCCAATACATAGATACATCTGAAAATTTTAACATCAGGAATGAAACCTTTCATGTTAATATATCATGTAACTGCAATTCTAGAGCAATAGTCTATCTAGCTCAATGCACCAAGTGCCCCTCATTCTATGTGGGCAAAACAGATAGACGATTACGTGATAGGATATATGAGCATTATTATGCCATTGCAAAAAATAAGGATGACAATGCCTTGGCTAGGCATTGCACAAAGAAGCCAGGCCATACATTCAAATTTATGGTAATAAACCAAATTGTGCAAAATATTAATGAACATGGGTTTATTAATGAAAACTTATTGAAACTTGAACTCGAGAAAAGTGAACTTAAATGGCAAATCGACTAATGGCCTGTAGTGATCCAGGCCTGAACGAGTTCTGTTCTATTGCATGTATTCTTAAAATTAAAAGTTTACTTAGATGAGTGCCTTTTACACTAGAATGGATACTGGTTATTAAACATTAAGTCATTGAGTATTCATATAATAAATAACAACCTCTGGGACTTTATACAAAGTACCCACAATTTAGGATGTTAAGAATTTAGTAATAATATTTTTAATCATTGAATAACTAATTTATCTACCCTTATAGTTTGGAATACATACACATACATATATTTTTATACTTATATATTTATATTTTTATATATTTGTGATTAGATAGGCATATGTTTAGTTTATATACTTACTGTGTTAAGGTACACTAACTGATAAAAAAACATTTAGGTAGGGAAAACCTAACACAACTGCCATTATTATTATTATTATTATTATTTTTATTTTGGTATGATACATATATTTTTAACATACACATTTCTATAATATAGTTTAAAATATGCTTATTTTATTTATCTTGAGTATAGAAGTGTAAAGGTATATTAACTACATCAGCTGGGCCCCATGTTTGGTTACTGTTTATAAATACAATACGGACTATTTTAACTAGTTTACTTATTATATGTAACCCAGTATTGTATAAAGAAACCAGATAGGATCCTTGTTATTGGTGTTGCATTTTAACTCTTTTTAATTATTATAACTATTTTGACATTGTTATTTAATGTTGAAAATTAATGTGTTGTGAGCGTTCTAGATGATTGATTGTGGACAGCTGGTAATCCTTATAAAGGTACCAGTGGGAGAGGAAGTTGTCGTCTGATGAAGTTCCGGCATTGGCTGGGACGAAAAACGCTTTGTGTGTTTTACGTGATTTTGTCTAAATAAACGCATTTGCACTTTGAAGTCTATTTACGCTATTTGGATTTACTGCTATCCTGCACCTCCAGCTTTATCCAATCTACTTGCGGTTTGTCAGTTGCAGCATGACTGGATACAACACTGGTTTAAATAAGCTTTTCTACCAAAAAGGACTTTTCATGGGTTGCCCATTACCTGTGTCATTACACTTATCATCAAAAAGAACAGCTAAATTAAATTTCTGAGTTCTTATTAAACAGTTTTAATTCAGTCAAAGAATCACTAATGTTAACAGGTTTACTAGCTATAAATTTGTAACCTTTCTCATACAGTGATAAGTAATCTAATGAAAAGAAAATATGACCATAATTATAAATGTTGAATCCATTGTGTGAAGTCATTATTCCATTCGTGTGTGGTACCATCACCGTTTTGTTTTTCATTTCCTCTTTGCCCTTCCCTGTATTGCCTGTGGTTTGTCAGTTGTCCCTGTGATGGTGTAAACCTTTTATGGCTGGGCCCAGATCCTATAGGTGTTGTGTAGGACAGGCCATGTGCTCCGAGTGACATAAGATCAGAAAATCCTGCTCAAAATTAAAATCTATAGTATTGGGTTCATGTTTTGTTCCATTAATAAAGAGGGGTCCCTATTCTGCCCTGTTGCGTCATTACTCAAATCATGTGGAAGCAAAGTATTCCTAATAGGTAATCGGTATGCAGTCTTGTTATGATATTGGTTTGTATCCCTAACATTTTTTTTATTTTTATGCTTCCTAATATCATCACATTTTTATCAATGTTATTAAAAACACTGTAGTACTGAAACTTTTAACTCTCAAATAGTAAGCAATTCTGAATAACATTATTCAACAGTTCAGTATTGATTAACAAATTAGAAATAAACTGTGCATTATGCTTATTTAAGAGTTTTTTAAATTAAGGGACTTGCAATGGGGGCCCCAAGACCTCATTGTTAATATTGCTGAAGAGGTTTTGCTGGAATGAGTTAAAACATATAAACCACTTTTGGGTCTTGATTTTTACAAGCAAGCATGTTGATTCTGCATATTGTAACTGACCATCTAATACAATGAAAGCTTCAATCAGGTTAAAAGAATTGTGACTAATAACTGGACTATTCTAAAAAATAATCCAACCTTGTTTGAAATAATAGGGTCCCATCCTAGACTTATTTTTAAGACTGCTGTGAACTTTAATAATTTACTTGGAAAAAGGAATACTGGTCTGGGCCCCAGCAACAATAAAAAAAAAAACTTTAATTACAACGGTACTAGGAGATGTGGTCCTTGCAAGCAGTGCTCAGACATTTTGGTGGCTGAAGTATTATGTCTTGATAATGGCCTTAATACAATAATACATTTGCAAAAGGGTAATTGTAGGACTTAGGGTGTGGTGTATATTGCAAAGTGCTCAACTTGTGCTGGCTTCTATGTAGGAAAAAGTGAGAGGCCACTCAAGAAAAGAATTTATGAGTACTATCAAAACATTAAGACAAGGAATCACAATAACTCTCTTTTTTAATACACACATTAGCATGTACTGCTTTTAAGGATTTCAAATTCTGCGTACTAATAAAGGATAAAATTAACCCGGGGTGATTGGGAAATGAAACTAAAAGTACAAGGTTGAATGTTACTTCTCCCCTGGTTTTAATGACAAAGTATTAATAAAACCTGTGTTAAAAACTACGTTCTACCAAACTCTAATTTTCTATGGGAATATTTACTGTTTATTATTTTCATCCCATTTTTGATGAGTATTTATTATTGTTATGCTGCGATGGTTGTATTCTGTTTTTTTTTAAGATATACACTTTTGCAGATAAAATAGAGAATGTATATTTTTTGCATGTTTTAGAAGATGTGACTGCTAAGTCACTGTGCTTACAATTTTAATTCAAGTGATTGTTTTTATTTACTTACTTACATACTGAATTTGAAAGTAACAGTTGGTCAGTTGTATATTTGATTTAAATGGTTAAGAGTATGAACTTTGTAGACAGAACTTATGCTTTAATAATATGGATCTGAGTCAGCTGCTGATGAATAAAAGGAAGCTATATATGATAGCTGGTATTCTGATGAAGTCCCAGGTTAGGGATGAAGGTGATAAATCTTATTTTGGAATAAATGGTTTTGTTTGCACCAATGACAGTGTGTAACTTTTTTTTTTCTACATCCCGGGTGTTACTTCATTTTTTGTTCTTACAAAATGCCCCTTTTTCTCAAATGGTGCATTTATCCAAGCTGCAGAATCGAAAAGTAAACTTGTTAAGTGCAGCTTAAAAAACAAATGCAATCAAACTTGATTTCATAGTGTATGGCAAACACTGAAATGAGTTTGGCAGGTTAAACCCCCAAACAACAATGAAACACATTTTAAGGAATCCAAGTATGTACACACCTATAGCTAAGCAAATCTTGACTAGGTGAAGAAAAATCTATTTTAAATGGACACAATAAGGTATGGCGTACTGAATTAAAAGCAGGAATTATGAGTCGCAGCCTCCAATAATGCAAATTAGAATAACTTGGAGTGATTCTATAAAAGAGAACACAAACATGGTTCCTTTGCAGTATTTCTTTTCCTCTTCTCAGATCCTGACCACCCTATAACCCTGTAAAGAGAGACTCTCGTACGCCTTTCAAGTGCTCCTCATTTTGGTGCCAGGGTAATCCTATGGGCTAGGCTTGTAGGGACTCCAGGGACATTAGCCTAGTAAACACCCATGAACCTATGAAAAGACTTTTAAGAGTGTCATGCGCAATGCTTCCAATAAAATTTGAATATGTACTAGTGAAAAATTCACAGCAAAAGTAGTTCAAAGCTCTAGAGGGGCCAAAGGAAGAAATGATTTTATTAGAAAATTTAGTCAAACATTACTGCAGTATTTTTAACTAATAGTTATATTCAAAAAATGTTACTAACAGAAGTATAGGCAGGTATAACATACATAAAAAACTAATATCACAAAGATCCATAAAAGCAAGCGTTTTAACACGTTTAACATCTAAGTGCAAATGAAGGAGTTGTAGAGAGCATAAAGGTACACCTAGTGATTTTACTTTAAAAGCATCCTTTAGTGAAAGATGTAAGAAGGTGAGCATAAACATAACTATTGGTCCCCTTTGCAAACATGTCAGAAATTCTATTTCAGAAATCTAGTAGCAGTTTGTCAGTAGGTTCAATTATTTTTATCCCTCATGCTGTTACATACACAAATGGTGCCCACTGCAATGCATCACAACTGCAACATATCTGTGAACAGAAGATATACAACTTGCCGACAAAGGCATTATTCAACTAACTATATCTCTAACGTCTGTAAATCCCACAGCTTGGTACTCAGTAGTAATAAATAACATCATGAATTACCCTTCTTTCAGAGGGTGCAAACAACACACAACGTTTGATGAGTTCTAATACATAAACTGTTTGGTAATAGTTGGAGTCAAACATTTCTTGAAATGCATTGCCTGCACGGCCACAGGATCATCTTACATAACACATCCTGAGTCATTTGACTGGGCTTATCACAGAATGAAATAGCACACTCTTTCATTTCAGCAACAGCTGAACTAAAGTCAGACCTAGCAACATCAGGAGGAAGGTGGAGAGCTACAGACTTGAATAGCACTTCTTGATTAAGGTTAAAGATGGAAGTATCTCAACCCAATGTCTTTATGACCTCTTACTCACAAGGCCTAGTATTCCTTCCCGTTTGTGCTCTTGTCAAGATGACACAAACCCATCCACAACTAGCTGCTTCTTCTTCGTTTTTTACAATATACTGCAAACATAAATGTTTACAAAATGCCCAGGAACATAGCATGAACACCAGTAAGATCACCTGTGCATACATTCTAAGGCAAAGCCTGTAGCCCACATAACACAAAAACAGCTAACATCACCCTCGTATATTATATAACATTATATGTGTGTGTGTGTGTGTGTGTGTGTGTGTGTGTATATTATCTGTTACCCGCTAGGCACAAATACTCTTTTAAGTGAATCTCAGGAGCACTGCCTGGTTAATCGAGTTGCCCAATGTCACAAAGCAGGCAAATGGAGCTTGAGAGTATCAAACCCAGGACTACAGGATGACTGCTGTTAGCAGTTTATACTTTTAATCCTTCACAATAAATTGCCATCCTTAAAGTGGCAAGAAGAAATAAGAAGACATGATTTTGCAGTGTCTCCCTTTGTACTGTTCATGCAAGACTGGCTGTCTGCAATATGTTATTCTAATTGCAGAATCAAATTAAATTAGGAGAAAAATAAAACTACTTATACATCTATTGCTATTTTCTAACACAAAGTGATATTCTAAATTTTAGTAAATCCCACTACTTAATGATTAGTGATCAGCATTTTCACGATCACTCACTAATGTAACAGCTTGCCTTACTTCAGTTAAATCAGTTTTGAAAATCTCTTAATTTACAAATGCCTACCTTCTCCTGTTAACTTCACTACTATGTACATAAAGTTCTTGCCACCCTTAGCCGTTGTTTACATTGTTTCTAGCATACACCATGCTACACTTTTACTGCCCTCCCATGAAATACCTCCCTCTTGTTCTTGCAAATATTATATCTCCAGAAATGCAGACATTGTTCTAGATATAGGTTTTACTACCTCTGAAAATGAAGGATGACTACTTGTTTTTCCCTTGTGGCTGTCATGATAGTGCATCTTATGAGTCCCACTAAGCCGTCCGTTTCTCTGACAATTTCACACATTGCTTGTTTATCTTAGGTTATATATAGAACAGGAACTCGTATTTGTAGTTAGAGAAATAATGTGCTGACATCCAACACTTCAGCACGATGATGCATCTATGCTGGTAACCAGATTTTCCTATTACATTTACCTTATTAGACTCAAGTAGCATATAACAAAACATTTTATGAGAACATCAAATCACATATGCATGTAGTACTGTGGAACTATGTTGCAAAACTGGGAAAAAGAAAAACTTGTTATGTTCTTCTCTAGTTCAAGACACTAGGGACTAACGGTGGACATTGCTGACCACCAAAGGACTGTGACAGAAGAAAAACAGCTTTTAAAAGCTGCTAGAACTTCACTCTGACACAATTGAAATTTGTGGCAGAATAAAGTGTCTAACAGCAAAAGCTGTTTTACTTTTGCCAGAAGAGTACTTCATTTTTGTCTGCTGTACTGCTCAACTGTCCACAGTTATGCAGAATGTCCCTGATTTTACCTAATATATTTGATCTGCCCCTTGTAAAATTTGATTTTCTGCTAAACCACTGAGGATTGCAATCAGTCAGTCAAGAATGCCAGCAGTCAACGTTTCATGCTTTTTATTGTTCAAAAATGTATGTTGATGAAAAACCTGTTTAAGTGAATTACAGCAATATTTAAAAACTGTCCCTGATTTTGATCCTTTGACTTGTTTTTGGATTTTTGTGGAATTCTTAAGCAAAGTAGTAGACAAATATACTGTTGTTTGCATGAGCTTGTTTGCTAAATATTTTACTGGCTTTCAAAGCTGGTAAAACACTTCCTGCTCCTACATTTTTCCATAAGCAGATAAAGCTCCGTGCACTACAAAGAATTATGATTGTGTCTCTTAAGCCTAACCCTCTGTTATGTATTCTTGACATAAATGCCAGGATTTACCTGTTGAGCTTTGCTTTCAAGGTACATTTCTTGATATCTACATTATGAATACATAAGTTCATTATGATCAGAGACCTCATCATAATGCTCTATATTCTGACCAATGCCTGTGCCTAAACAATGGGATGTACAATTAATTAAGAAAGGATCATAATTCAAAATAATCCTTTAAACCATTGTATTTAAAGCTCCCATGTAAACAGACAGAAATTATGTTATTAAATAGTAACCTCTTAAGTATCCATTTCTTTGCCTAGCAGTTATACCCTGTCAATGCCTATAAAACATACATATGAAATATACAAGTAATGCTTCTTTTAATTTGTCGTGTTCTGCATTTTTCAGCAATCCTGATTTTATTTCATATGTTCCATGATTTTGACCTTAATTTTTCCTTCAGTTTTGCCAATGCAAAATGCAGAACATTTGCAGATAGCCATGTAAATAATATTTTAGTTGCTGCAGCTAATCTATTCCTGTAAGTTACGTGACAAAGCTGAATTAGAGCTACTGAAGAAATTCATTTGCTTTACAGATGCACTGTTTACATGAGCCACAATGAAGACAACGTGTACATTTCAAAATTGTTTGCCCAATGAGATTCATTTCTGCCCTAGTCAATAGAACAGAAATAGTTCCACAATATCTAAGCACTGTCTGTCTTTTCTGTCAGAAGACTAGATAATTTAGTGTCAGATCTTAAAACTGGCCAAAATTTTCATAAACAGTTTCTCAAAACTCTGCTCTTCTTATCAAAATCCATGAAAAGAATTTCCAAATTGTTGTGTTGGCTGTACAGAATTATTTGTCTGTTGGCTGTAACATTGCTGCTTGAGCTTCTCATAAACCATTAGAGCATCTGGCATGTCTGTTCTCTGTCTGTATCCATTTCTCTAGTCACTCCTATTAGGTAGGAATGAGGTGTAAAGTGCAGAAATGAATAATATGCCCTCTAAGGCAGCATTGAGAATTTAGTAAGAGTTAAGTAAGAATAACTGTTTTTGCCCTTTTGCCTTTAGTTGTTAATTCTGTTTTAACCAACAGACAGAATTTGATTAATACTTAGAAGAGACATAGTTTGCTGTATTAATTTCTGTAAAAGTGATAGCTTAGGTACCAAACTGAAATAAAAAGATATGACGATTATGCTGACCTCTTCTTTTTCACCTGCTTAGTGAAAAATATGTATATTTTTTATTGGAGGCATGACCTCTCCTATTATGATAGCATCCTGCCCTGGTACAGTGATGCACTGGCTTCCAGATCTTTCAAAATTATTATCTCACGGGTGATCCCACAGTTTTCTCTACAACTCATTTTGAAATGTCATGATATAGGTTTTTGTCCCATGTCTTGATTCTGTTGTTGTGAAGAGGAATTACTTCTACCAATAAGCTATAGTATTTTATGTGACATTCACTTTGGGCCTACTGCCTAATAATATACCTTTAATTTGTGGACTGCTTACTTTAATCACCATGCTGGGGGGTTCCTAGCTGAAAAGATAAGGCTGTTAAGGGACAACTTGTCTTTCCAGAGGTTCTTGTCGATCCAGCAGCAGTGACACCAGCACAGTATGCTGGAGGTCAGGGGTTTGAGTCCCAGCTAAAAGCTAATGTCATTCTTTTATATGTATAGTTATAACAGTGCCTAATCAGAGGGCTTTCACTCTATTTGTGTGTGTGTATGTGTGTGTGTGTGTGTGTAATTTCCCTTACCCTGTTTAATTCTAAAGGTTAGACTTGGTAAATCTTGAATACTGAATAGAAATATTCATTTAGGAATCCTGATTTTTAACGATTTTGCCCCCCTCTGTTTATTTTATTTAACCCTGTGCTTTCGTACAATAAGTATCTTTATAAAGATGTTCTATTCTTCCTCATTTAAAAACAGTATCTCCAAATCTGCACTTTTTGAAATAGGTTGCTCTTGTAGAGCTCTGATGGATAGAATTTGTAGGGCATCTGGACAGTATTCATAGTTGCTTGTGCAAATGCAATAGAGTTAATCCTGATGTTTATGAATGAGCGTAGCTAATGGTACTTTAGCTCCATGTGAGTTCCCAGGTAAAGCTAATGTGTAACCATGTTAGATTTCTGCATTTATAGTCTGCATACTTGCATGTCTTTTTTTCTCACTCCCATTTTATTGCAGTTTGTTTTACTTTAAAGTTGTTGCTTTTCATTTTTTTCTTCGAATTTTAAAAAAAAGGTCTTTGTCAGGGCCATTTAAAAATAGTGTTGATTAACTCTATTTGAAACATTAGTAGCATACTTATTTAAGGTAAGCAGAACAGGACAAGCCTTATAATACCTACTAAGTAATGCTGCTCAGTGGCAGCTATGAATTTTCTCCCACCCTCTCTTTTCTGTCCTTTTAAACCCAGTGGTTCTTGAGTTGCTTACCTCTTATGCAAATATAGGTTCATAGGTTCATACTAGGCTATCTGCCCTAGGGCATTTATAAGCCTAGCCAGAGTGTGTTTGGCTTTCGCCACCCATTTTAAATTAATTTTGCTATGCCCTTTTTCGAGGTTAGTATACTGTGCCTCTGTCTAACAGTGACACAGAAGTGATACCCGGGGTAAACCTACGATCTCCCATCCACTCATCAAGATTCCTCTTGAAGAGAGTCAATGAGGGACTCTGCCTAACCTGGACTGGGATTTTATTCTAGAGTGAAGGGAGCCTCTGGGTTATGAATCTGTCCCTCCAGCATGTCCTATTTATTTCAGTGCTGAGGTTCATGTCTCTCAAGCAGGTAGCTCGATGGGATTTGGATTTTCTGAGGTGCAGCATGTCCATTAATTCCGGGTTGGACATGGCTTTATACGTCAGGCACAGATCGCCTCTGAGCAGGGGATATGCCACTGAGTTGAGCTGGAGTTTCTTTAACCGGGCAGCATATGGCATCCTTTTGAGCCCTTTGATCCTCTTGGTGAGGTACTTTTGGGGTCTTTCCAGTTGCTGCAGGTGTCTGGTAAGGTACATCCCAAAAGGCAGTGTACGCAATTATGGGCCTGATGAGGGATGAGTAAAAAGGCACGATGACCTCCCCTGATCTAGATGTGAATCTCTTCATGATTAGGTGGGCTATATAAAAAGTTTTTCTAACCACTTTGGCCACGTGGTTGTCAAATGAGAGATTGATATCAACTTGGGTCCCCAGGTCCCTAATTACTTCTTCTGTACTTAATGGATTACCACCTATGTGGTAATTTGTGGGCACTTTGTTTTTGCCAAAGGGGATGACTATACACTTTTTGGCGTTTAGCTTGAGGCCATGGCTCTGGCACCAGTTGTCTGTTTCTATGAGGTCCTTTTGGAGGATGCTTGTGTCGGCTGGAGAGTCTATTATGGTGCCCAGTTTGCAGTCATCTGCGAACTTGGTCAGCCACAGTCCTTCCGTGTTGGCCTGTACCTCCGAGAAATATATACCGAACAAGGGAGGTCCCAGGACTGAGCCTTGTGGGATGCCACTTGTAACTGGTTTGGAGTCTGACATGGCTCCAGCAATTCTAACCATGTGGGTTCTGTCCTTGAGCCAGTTTGCAACCCATCTAGTGACAAAGGGGTTTATATTTTAGCTGGTGAGCTTATCTATAATGCCCAAGTGGGGTATTGTATCGAAGGCTTTTGCAAGGTCCAGGTAGGCTGTGTGGACCACCTTCCCCTCGTCAATGGCCTTGGTGACCGTTTGAAAGAAATCGACCAGGTTTAAGAGGCAGGATCTGCCCTTAACAAAGCCGAACTGGGCAGGATCCAGTGTCTGTAGGTCCCCAATATCTTTATTTATGAGGTCCATGATGATCCTTCCCATAGCTTTGCAGACCAAGCTAGTCAGGCTTATGGGGCGATAGTTTCCAGGATCCGTTGAGGCACCACCTGAGATTGAACAGTAGTTTTATGTTTGGGTTTAGCTCTTCTTGGAGTTCATGTAGGACCATCTGGTCCCATTGATGCTGTGTTTTTTGCTTTGGAGAGGGTGGCTCTTACCTGAGCATCTGAGATGTCAGGGGGGCAGCACTCTGCTGGGATAGATATTTGCCCTTTTGGTGGGGAGGGCGGGAGAAGTTTGTGATGAACCTGTCAGCTAAGATGTTGGCAATGTCTGTGGGTTCGGTGTACTTTTTGTCATTTTGGACTAATTCTGAGCATATCTGGGAATTCCCACCCAGGTTCCTAACATAACTAAAGAAAGCCTTGTGATTATCCTTAGTGTCCTGTGCAATTTTTCTCTCGAAGCTGGCCTTAGATGATTTTATGAGTGCCCGTAGTTTTTTGCTAATACTGATCAGAGATGCCTTCCCTTTTTGGGATTTTGCTCTATCATGTAGTAGCTTCCTCCTTCTATTGTATAGTTTGTTTATAGCTGGGGTCCACCAGACAGGACGTCTGCCTTTGGAGGATTGGGTCTTGGTTTTATTTGGGATTACATGATCCATGCATTCCTGAAGGTGTTCACAGAATGCGTTTATAAAGGATTCTGTGGTCTGGGCCGTATTTTCCACAGGCCCGGGGGCTTTGAAGGATTCCATCTCGGTTTTGAGGAGTGTGAAATTTGCTTTAGAGAAGTTTTATACTGTGGTTTTCTGGGAAGGGGGTGGGGTTGGGATGTGAATATCCAGTGAGATTAGTTTATGGTCTGATCTTACCAGTGAGGGATACACTTCTGGTCTGGAGCATAGAGTCCCTATGTTGGTGATGATCAGGTCCAGTATGTTTTCCCCTCTTGTGGGAGTGGTAACAAGTTGTTCCATAGCATTTGAGTTTATAAATTCTAGGAACCTTTGGGCTAGGGTGTTGGAGCTAGAGTAATGCTCCCAGTCTATGTTTGGGTAGTTGAAGTCGCCCAGTATAATGGTGTTTGGAGAGACCTTCATATTTTCCAGTGTTCTCAGGAAGGCCGAGTGGGGTTCCTGGGTTTGGGAGGGTGGTCTGTAGCAGGCTATAAACTGGAAGGCAGTTTTACCCACTGTTAGTTGCACATGGATAGTCGCTGACGCTTTGTGCTGTGCCACCAACCTGGAGGTGTGGGTATCTTTGACGAATATTGATACTCCCCCTCCTTTTGTGGATCAGTCCAAGTTTTGGGGCCGAAAAGCATGGTATGAGGTATAACCTGGTAGTGCTGGGGTGCTCTCGGGAGCCTTGAACCAGGTTTCTGTTACTGCACAGATATCGATGTTCTCCATGCTAAGGAGAGTTTTGAGTGTGTGCATCTTGAGGTTTAGACTTCTGGCGTTGAGTAGCATTACTCTTAGTTTCTTATCCCTTGTGATACCTATGGAGGTGGGTTTGTCTTTTGAGCCTTGCCTAAACAAGGCACTATGGGGGTAGCAAGAGCCTTTGCCAATATCCAAAAGCCCAGGGGTGACAGGTGCAAGCCGTCCCTAGCGAAGCATCGTGGCTTGTCGAGCATGTCATCCCAGGCTGACAGGCATTGGATCCCCTTTGAATGACACCAGTACTTAAGCCAATTGTTGAAATTGATCATCTTGTCTTCATATTGTGGCATCATTCTTGGTGAGGGTAAGATGCTACTCAAGGTCAGGGTCATACCGGCCTGGGCTACATGCTCAGAGAGCTCCTCTATGTCTCTTTTCATGTAGTCCAGGGAGGTACGTCTCAGGTCATTCACACCAGCATGGACAATGACTGAGTCATATTTGTACTTGCCTTGGAGTGACCCGAGTGCTTGTGTTATGTGGCGGATCCTAGCGCCCAACAGGCAGCTCACCATGACCCTCTCCTTGGTCAGCCTGGTGAGCGGGACATCAGTGTGCCTGACGATAGAGTCACCTATTACAAGTGTATCAGGTGTGTTGTTTAGCCTTAAGGGCTGTGACTGTTCGGCACACTGGCTTTGTGAGCTATGTGTTGCACGTGTTTTGTTCTGGGGTAGCGGTTGCTTGGGCGTCTGCTTTGGAGGTCTCTGCTGCTTAGGCAGATTTTTATTTAGAGTCTCCGAGTATGTTTTTGTGTGTTTATGTGTTTGGTTTGCTGTCGTGGTAGGTCTATGTGAGACTGGAATTGTAGTGAGTGTGGTTTCCTTCTCCTCCTGACTGGTTACGCCAGTACTGAGTTGAGAGAGCTTAGCCTCCAGTTTGGCTATATGGTTACATCTCTCACATGTGTTGGAATTTGTTGGGAGGAGGAGAGGGTTTTCTGTGTACATGAGACAGTTGTAACATTGCCTCAAGATTCCCAGATTCACCAGCTGGTCCAGAGAGGAGATTGACAACTAACCTTTGGACATGCTAGAATAGTATTGGGAATTCCTTTATAATTGAAAAAAAGGGACAATGGGGAACAAGGTACTCAAGGGGAGTTTGTGAGGGTGTAGTGCTTTTAATTTTTTAGTGCTGACTTATATAATTGCTTTAGTGGGCAAGTGCCAGGTAACTTAAATGCAATGTGTTACAGGTAACCTAAATGCAAAAACAACAAACAGCAACTTTCTTTCAAGTAAAACAAGGAAATAAGTACAGTAAGCAATGCAGATATCAGTAGGGATCCACAGAAGCGCTGAAAAGCCGCATTTTAGGTGGAATTAGCATTTCAGGGAAATAACAAGCAAACAAACAACAAGCATACAAACAAAGCTAGATTCAGCAGGCCTGGATCTAGTCTATGCTACAGCAAACAAGGTGTACCAATTTCAGTAAGAAACAGTTCAAATATGCAGGCACTATAAGCCTTTAACCAGAAATTCCCAGCTCAGAAGGGCAGAGTCCAGCCTCTCCTCCCACAAGAGTGCAGACCACGAACCTTCTTAATGTAAAATAACTGGCCTGAAGCCCAAGTGCTTAAACCAGAACTAATACACTTTTAGAATAACAGACACTGAGCCCTCAATCAGCAGTTCCCAACTTAGAAGGATGTAAGCTACCTGTCCTGCCACCACAGTGCAGGCCACAAACCTTATTAATGTAAAACAACTGGTCTGAAGCCCAAGTGCTTAAGCTAAAAGACTTAGAATGATAGCTACACTTTAATCAAGTTACTACCAAGCAGTAATAAATACAATTGAATACTTTAAAGAATGCCTGGATTAGTGCTAAAGTTATACAAACAAAGCTAGCTTCAGCAGGCCTGGATCTAGTCTATGCTACAGCAAACAAGGTGTACCAATTTCAGTAAGAAGCAGTTCAAATATGCAGGCACTATAAGCCTTTAACCAGAAATTCCCAGCTCAGAAGGGAAGAGTCTAGCCTCTCCTCCCACAAGAGTGCAGACCACAAACCCTCTTAATGTAAAATAACTGGCCTGAAGCCCAAGTGCTTAAACCAGAATTAATACACTTTTAGAATAACAGACACTGAGCCCTCAATCAGCAGTTCCCAACTTAGAAGGATGTAAGCTACCTGTTCTTTACAAACATCCCCCAGTCTTATATCATTTGCTTATATTATTGAGCCCAATAAGATCATATTAGGAAAGTCCTCCCATTAGACCAAGACCATCTTCTCACCCACTAAGTGCACACTGCAGTATCACCAAGATTAACCCCCATTTTTACGTTACTTTTAAAATCTGCAACATCTAGGATGAGACTACGGATCAGTGCGGAGCCTAACTATCTATGTCAAACTGAAAGCCTCTCCACCAAACCAAATGCCAAAAGTTAGAAAACCTTGGACAAGAAGATATTACTTGGCAAAGGGAACAATTCTCCATTGCTACCCAAACAGAGGACAGCACCTAGATACAGCCAAGGTGTCCCTCGTCCTTATCTACTTGTTTGACGTATTCATATCAGGGCTGTGTTGCTCCTCTATTATGGTACATGTCTAAGCAATTTCTGCCTGTTTGCCACTAGACTGCCCAGTTTTCTCTCAGCTGCCAATGGAGCAGTTCTTAAAAGGGGTTCTGTATCTGAGATTCCCCCTAAAAAGATTGTTTTACCTCAGGATCTCAGTTGTTTCATGTTGAAAACACTAATCCTACACCTCTTGGTAACTGTGACATCATCCAGATAAATTTATGAACTGCAAGCTGTCATGTGCAGGAAACCTCTTCTGGTGTTCCATAAGGATGCGGTCACTTTGCTTACCAGTCCCTCCTGGAACTGTTAATTCCAGGACCACTTTCATAGAGCTAGAAAGAATCAGACTCTCAAGTTGTTACATTTCAGTGCATATGTGCTGTTGAGTGAAACAGGCCAGTAATCACTGAATATGCTGGACATAGTACAGTTGTTTTAATACAACTTACAAGAGGATCTAACAGTTTTATTTACAGTAATGAGCAGAACTCAAGATACAAACTGTCCTTAAGAAAAAAATATATAGTCTCACATTATGGTGAGTATAGTCTCTCATACTGAAACTGAATTTTGCCAGGGCAGTCTCACATTCTGGATTCTTTGAAGGAAAATTTCCAAGCTCTTCAAAACTTATCCAGTTATTGGTTAGAACACACTTCCTAAAACCACTATTCAAAGCAGAGATTCTGTCTGCATACAGAGGCCAGTGTCTCCCTTACATTCATGAATAGACCCTCCTATAATAAAAAAAACACAACTGAACAGCATGCATTTTGGCATCAGTTCAGCAGAACCTTCTCTGCTTAATGAATCAGGACTTTTGTCTCTCTTAATGAAATATTTCTATTTACCTTACATCCTCTAAGAAAATACTTCTTATTTGTAAAGAGAGCTTTATTTATATATAATATACATAACACAGCACTATTTACATCCACATGGACATTTTATGTGGCAGGAGTCACCACACTATGGTACACACCACACTATAATACATTATTATATATATTCATATATATCTGTTTGTGTATGTGTGTATAAAACACACCCCATCTCATTTTCCCCAGTAATAGTAATAGCTTTATTCCATTAGTAAGTAAAACATAACTTTGTAACATTTAAGTTTCATTCCAAGTCTGTCATTCCTAAATACCTTAACTCTAACATATATCATAATTTAGTTTTCCTAAATAGGATGATGTTTCACGAACATATCTTCCCAGTTTAAAACAAAACCTTATTCACTGTTCTTGCTTGCATTCCCATGTTCTTTACATTCTGCATAAACCATACTTTCATATTTTTCAGGTTTCATTTTTCATATACTCTATGCCTTATGTCTCACATACCTTTTGCTAAACACGTTCATATCTTTTAAAAAGCAAGGAAAAACATGCTCAATATTTTCATTTTGTTCACCAACAACCCACAAAATTACATATTTTTTTCTCTTTCTGTCTTACAATTTATTTTACTTTTTACTGATTTCTTTTGGCAGCTGGTTGTCTGTGTTATGTTTCTTGAAGGAAAAATTAATTAATCAAAAAAACTGTCCATTCAAGTTGTGATGCCTGTGCACTGCCCAGTAATCAAGGAGCCTTAATCATCACCACTGGCTCCAGTCTCTGTCCAACCAGTGCTTCATGTCCCTGCCCAAGTAGCTGACACACACATACTTTAAGATTTGATTTATATACAAACACACAGACACTCCTAGGGAAGGTTGGCATAGGCTCTCCAGCTGTGCTCCCTTTCGGCCCAGACTATAAGGTAGTAATTACTGCCACCAACCACTAATATCAGCTACTAATAAGGTCCTTACCAAAGGGTGTCCAATTTTACTGTGCAATACTATTCTCCAAATAGTAAGTGTGGCCAAAACTTTTAAGGCTATTGGAGTGGCTTAGTACAATATCACTAAATACATGCAAGTACTCTAGAGTTTAAATTATCTCTACACAAAACAGCCACAGTTGAAAGGTTTAAAAATATTTAATAATAAATAATAAAAACACAAGACAAATCTTCTCAATTCAACACAGTGCTAGTCAAGAGTTCAGACACAGGAACTTTAAAACAATACTGTAGGATAGTCTGACAAATATAGAAAACAGCAAGTTTAATCTTACTATTTCTAAAAGAAATACTAAAGTCTAAGATCCTACTTACATACAGAGCAAGAAAGTGCTGATGAGTGGATATTCTGAAGACAAATGCAAAATGCTCAATTCTTTCTCTCTGAGGTCTCTTAAACTGATAATACATCACCGATTATTCATTTTAGATTACATCATTCTTGACACTTCTCTGGTTCCCAGGCTACCAGAAACTCTACATTTACATTTCTTAGTAAGCTTGCACCTGGTCAGGAAGCCATAGCAATAAAATACATTATACATGTAAAATCTAGCAATTAACTCTGGTCTCAAAACAATAGAAATAATTCCTTAGTCCAGGCATCCTGTTTCCGAGCTTTGAGATCAAACAGTCATAAAATGCTTTACTTTATCAGCTTTCTTCCAGCAGGGTGCACTGTGGTTAGACTTCTGAAGTTCAGAACATATAAAACAGTTTTTCTTACATTTCTAAAACAGCCTGTGGATTATATTAATATTTACTATGACATAGAATTATCTACAAAATTCTATCTAGCTGGGCTGGCAGCCTTTCAGTTTTTCACATCCTCCCACCTGCCCCCCTCCGAGAACTCAAGCTAGTTTTTCAAGTGTCCCTTGAGAACATTGCTTGAGAGAGTTAGGTCTATCAGAGTATACCTTACCCCATTCCCTGTCTTGAGACCCCATTTGCATTGGCATTGCTAATCCCACTGTGGTACTGCACTGACATATATGCTTGCAACCCTGGGCTCCATCTTAGCAACTTAGCATTTTGCTGGCTGGCTCAGTGTAACCATGTTAGGGGATTGTGATCTGTAACTACAGTGAATTTCCTTCCATACAGATAAGGCTGACATTTCTGCAGTGCCCACACTATGGCTGGACATTCCTTTTCTACAGCTGCATAATATTCCTTCTTGGGTTGGAGCCTACAATTGAGATAAACCACTGGGTGCTCTTCTCCCTCTGAAGACATCTGGCTAAGTACAGTACAGCCCCCACCCCATGGTTCAAAGCATCCACCTGCACAACAAACTCCTTGCTGCAATCTGGACTGCCTAACACAGGAGGTCCTCCAAAAGCTTCTTTAAGCTTCTGGAATGCCTCCTCACATGCTGTGGTCCACTCTACCTTATCTGGCCTGTTTTTCCTTGTCAGGTCTGTGAGGGGAGCAGCTATGGTACTATAACTGGGGACAAACTTTCTGTAGTACCCTGCTGTCCCTAAGAATGCCCTCACCTGCTTTTTGGTAACAGGTGCAGGCCATGCCTGAATGGCTTCCACTTTGGCAGGTTCTAGCCTGATCTTACCACTCCCCATTCTATGTCCCAGGTAGGAGACCTCTGCCATACCCACCTGACATTTGCTGGGCTTAATGGTCAACCCTGCCCTCTGTAGTCTCCCTAGCACCTTCATGACATGTTGAAGGTGCTCTTGCCAGAAATGGCTGTAGATGACAATATCATCTAGGTAAGCAAGGGCAAACCCTCCTGCTCCTGCTAGGATATGATCTACCAGCCTCTGGAAAGTTGCTGGGACATTTTTCATCCCAAAGGGCATCTTTGTGAACTCATACAAACCAAAAGCAGTCACAAAGGCTGACCTCTCTCTAGCACTGGGAGTGAAGGGCACCTGCCAGTAACCCTTGGTAAGATCAATGGTGGTAAGATACTTAGCCCCACCCATCTGCTCTAGGGTCTCATCTGTCCTAGGCATGGGGTAAGCATCTGATCTGTGTGACTATTTAATTTCATGTAGTCCACACAGAACCTGGTGCTGCCATCCTTCTTTGGCACCAGCACCACTGGGGAGGCCCAGAAACTGCTGGACTCTTGAATTACCCCTAGTTCCAACATTTCCTGGATTTCCTCCCTCAGAGTCTGTTTGACTCTCTCAGGCACCCTGTAAGGGGCCTGCCTAATAGACCTTTGGGGTCCTGTATCCATCTGGTGCTGCACCAGGTGGGTGCACCCTGGTTTCCCAGTGAACATGTCCCCAAACTACTGTAACACTGCTAGGATTTCTCAAACCTGGGTAGGAAATAGCTGATGGGACATTGCTACCCCTTCCACTGAGGTGTCAGTCCAAGCCTCACTGAGGAGATCAGTCACCAGCTCTCCCACAGACTCCTCCTGCAATCCACTGCAAATACTCAGCACAAGGGCCTCCCTATCATGGAAAGGTTTCATCATGTTAACATGGTGCAATTTGTGCTCCTGCCTCCTGCCTAGCAGTTCTACCATGTAAACAAATAAAGCAGTAAAATGCCAAATAATAATGGAATCCACCAAAGGAAAGTCGCACTATCAGAATAAAAAATCCAATTCTTCTTTATTTTACTGACACAAGTGATTAAGTGCTTTCATCCACAATAATGTGGACTTCATCAGAATACACTTAATTCTTTAATTGCTGTTTAAATACTTGTTTTTTGCGGCCAAACATACTAATTAAAGAAGCCTTTAATTAACTTAAAGGGACCAAGCACTTAATTCACATAATACAATACAAAAAATATATAAAAACCCATCAATTTATACAATAAAATATCTAATACCATGTATATGTATACTAAAACAATACTACGTACACCCAACCGTGTACATAGACAAAATAGTGAAGAAGTCAGTTATAACATGTAAAAATCTTACTTAATGTACCTCCTTGTAGGTTTAATAAAACCTATGAAAATATGTGCAAATATGCAGCACATAACACCAAAATAACAAATACAATAACAACCTATGTCTGCAGTTGTAAAATTGGTTTAATTGTAATATTGTTTTAATATACATATATATGGTATTAGATAATTTGTTGTATAAATTTATGAATTTTTATGTATTTTTTGTATTGTTTTATGTGAAGTAAGTGCTTGGTGCCTTTAAGTTGATTAAAGGGTTCTTTAATTAGTATGTTTGGTGCCAAAAAACAAGCAATTAAAGAATTAAGTGTATTCTGATGAAGTCCACATTATTGTGGATGAAAGCACTTAATCATTTGTGTCAGTAAAATAAAGAAGAAGTGGATTTATTATTCTGATAGTGCGACTTTCCTTTGGTGGATTCCATCATTATTTGGCGTTTTACTACTTTATTTGTTTCTTTGTTAGTTGATTTAACGCCATACATTGACTGAGTTCTACCATGTAGTTAACATCACTTATATATCTTACCACCTTGTAGGGTCCCTCCTAAGCTGCCTGCAACTTGTTGTGTCTGACAGGAATGAGAACCATTACCTGCTGCCCTACACCATACTCTCTAGCTCGAGCATGCCTGTCATACCAGACCTTTTTCTGGTGTTGGTCTTCTGCTAGGTTCTCCTGGGCCCAGCCCAGGAGTTCCCTGAGCCTTGTCCTGACGTTTAGGACACATGGCACAACAGATTTCTGGTGAGATTCACACTCACCTTCCCACTCATCTCGAATTAAATCTAGAGGTCCCCTCACCCTATGCCCATACAACAATTCAAAGGGTGAAAAACATGTGGATTCCTGGGGAACCTCTCTGTAAGAAAACAACAGATGGGGCAAATATTTATCCCACTCCCTCTTAAACTGGTCTGCAAATGCCTGCAGCATGGCCTTGATTGTAGAGTTTAACCCCTCAACAAGACCATTAGTCTGGGGATGGTAGGGGGTGATCTTTAGGTGCTTCACCCGACAGTACTTCCACAGACAAGCCAGCAGGTCTGACATGAAACTGGCACCTCTGTCAGTCAGTATTTCTTTTGTTAAACCTACTCTGCTGAAAATCTCTAACAGAGCATTTGCCACCTTTTCTGCCTCAATGGATGGAAAAGCCACTGCCTCAGGGTATCTTGTAACATAATCTACTACCATTAGGATATACTTTTTCCCTGTGGAACCTGGGGTACTCAGAGGCCCCACAATATCCATAGCTACCCTCTGAAATGGCTCCTCAATCACAGGCAAAGGCATCAAAGGAGCTCTCACCTTGTCTCCTGCCTTGTCTGCCTTTTGGCACTGCTCACAGGTCCTGCAGTACCCTGTTACATCTCTGGAAATTCCAGGCCAATAGAAGTTCTGCATAACATGTCTCTTTTTATGTTTTATGCCCATATAACCTTAAAAGGGAATATTATGGGCTATGACTAGAAGCACCAGTGGTAGGCTCTAGGCACTACCATTTGCTGTATCCTCTCACCTTCTAGCCCTCCCTCAGGGGTCCACTCTCTATACAGTAACCCTTTGTCCCAGTATATAGATTCCCCTTTTCCTTGAGAATCAGATGCCTCACTAGCTACCTCTCTCAGGCCTTGCAGTCTAGGTTCTGAGAGCTGAGCCTGTCTCAACTCTCTCTTTGTAACCCTTCCCAGCTCCCCTTCCACAGGAAGTCTGCATTCTCTGACAGTGGTGCCTCACTGGCAGCCTGGGTACTACTACTCACCTCTACCTTTGCAGTCACTCTGTCCAAGGGAACAACAGTACCCACAAGCAGCTGTGGCTCACCTTCATTCTCACTGCTACAGGGTAGCTCCCTCCCTGAAGTAACCACTTAAGCAGTCCTGGCTGCAAGTGTGTGGTTTGTCTGGGTCTCCCCCAGGCTACCAGACCCACATGCTTGTCTTGAAGTCTGACTGCATGTAACTGCATTAACACATAGTACTGTCTCATCAAAATCCTTCCCTATCAGGACATCTGTAGGATGGTAGTTTGGTACCCCTGTTGTTTCAAGACAACCTACTATTGGCATTTTGTCCTTCCCACTTACTGGCTCCCTCACCTTTTGTTCCCCACCTTGCCTCCGTGGACATATATATGCCACGTGGCCCCACTGGTTGCATTCAAAACATTTAACCCTAGGTCCTGGATGTGTACCTGGACTGGTGGCTTCCCCTCCTACTGGAAGATTCTGTTGGGGCAGTCTGGGCTGCCCACCATGGGTTCCTTTAGACCCATGAGCAGCACTGGGTGTCCCTTTCCTTTGCAGTGATGCCCTGCTTGCTAGGTATAGGTCTCCCTTCTTCCCCAACTCCTCTGAAGTAGCACATTGTCTATCAGCTAACCAGATCCTCATGTCCACAGGCAAAGTGCTATGGGCTTGTTTCCTCACCAAAAGGTCTGACAGCCTTTCAAAAGTGGTGACCTGACATCCACTCAGCCACCTATGGAAATAAGTGCTTAGTTCAGCAACATATTCATACACACTTTCATCTAACTTGCGTCTATGCTCACAAAACTTTTTCCTATAAGTTTCAGGTGTTAGCTTAAAACATTCTAACAAACAATTCTTTATAAAATTATAGTTAAAACAGTCAATGTCAGATAATTTGGAAAGTACATTTACAGCTTTACCATGGAGTAAGGGGGTCAGGAACCGTACCCAGAGCCTTTGGTCATCATCATACTGTTTATATACCCTCTCAAACATATGAATGAAACTTTCAAAATTATCTCACTCTGTAAACTGTGGAAGAAATTTACTGACCTTTTGTGCTTCTGGGGTCCAGTTACTCACTTCCCCATTACGTCCATGACTCTGGCGAAGAGTCAGCATCTCCTTTTCATGCTGCTGCTGCCTCTCCTTCTCCACAGCTTCCATTTTCAAATGCAAGGCCTCCAACTCAGGTCTCTTTAGCTCCAGATGGATTTTTAAGTCCTATCCAGAAAAGTTGAGCTGTCCATTCTCTGAGTGTTGTACATCTACACAGCTAGTCTGATCATCCTCCTGATTGCTGTTTTCTGATGCAGCTGTGACCAAAGCTGCAATCATGTCTGCCTTAGTCTGGTTTCCATGCACCAGTCCTTTAGCCTGGCACATCTCAGCCAACTTGCTCCTTGTCAGCTTACTGTACTCCTCTGCTGACATGTTTGCCTGCTCTACCTGACTAACTAAGCTAACAAAAGAAAGAAAACAATTGTGATCTGAACTCTGAATATTCACTGAGTGACTGATTAAGAGTACAAAAATACCTTCAGTGATCACTGTATACAAGCTACAGGAATTCACTATCCATACCACTACAAGCCAATTAGTATGTAATGTGGCTAACTCACCACAATCAAACAATTAATATCTGATGTGGATATCCCACCACTGCCAAGCAATTGATATGTGACGCCCGTGCACTGGCCCAGTAATCAAGGAGCCTCAATAATCACCACTAGCACTAGTGAAGGGCATGCACACTGGGAAGGATAACAAGTACACACACAGTAAAGTACAATTTCCCTTAAGAGCACACAGAGATCACAGTAAGTCTGGGGCTGGATTCTCCCTTTCTTTCCAGATCCCCAATAAGACTCCCCATTGACACAGCTATAGGGTACAGATCTCAGCCTAGTGGTCAAGCTAAAACCTCAAGCACCCTCTCTGTCCAACCAGTGCTTCGTGTCCCTGCCCAAGTAGCTGACACACAGACTATAAGATGTGATTTATATACAAACACACAAACACTCCTGTGGAAGGCTGGCACAGGCTCTCCAGCTGTGCCCCCTTTTGGTACAGACTATAAGGTAGTTATTACTGCCACCAACCACTAATATCAGCTGCTAATAAGACCCTTACCAAAGGGTGTCCAATTTTACTGTGCAATACTATTATCCAAATAGTAAGTGTGACCAGAACTTTTAAGGCTATTGGGGTGGCTTAGTATAGTGTCACTAAATACATGCAATGTACTCTAGAGCTTAAATTATCTCTGCACAAAAACAGCCACAGTTGAAAGGTTTAACAATATTTAATAATAAATAATAAAAACACAAGCCAAATTTTCTCAATTCAACACAGTGCTAGTCAAGAGTTCAGACACAGGAACTTTAAAACAATACTGTAGGATAGTCTGATATAAATATAGAAAACAGCTAGTCTAATCTTACTATTTTCTATCTATTTCTAAGAGAAATACTAAAGTCTAAGATCCTAATTACATACAGAGCAAGCAAGTGCTGGTGAGCGGATGTTCTGAAGACAAATGCAAAATGCTCAATTCTTTCTCTCTGAGATCTCTTAAATTGATAATACATCACTGCTGACTCATTTTAGATTACATCATTCTTGACACTTCTCTGGTTACCAGGCTACCAAAAACTCTACATTTACATTTCTTAGTTAGCTTGCACCTGGTCAGGAAGCCACAGCAATGAAAGACATTATACACATAAAATCTAGCAATTAACTCTGGTCTCAAAACAATAGAAAGAATTTCTTAGTCCACACATCCTGTCTCCGAGCTTTAAGATCAAACAGTCATAAAATGCTTTACTTTATCAGCTTTCTTCCAGCGAGGTGCACTACGGTTACATTTTTGAAGTTCAGAACATATAGCACAGTTTTTCTTACATTTAGTTTTCTTACATTTGTAAAACAACCTGTGGATTATATTAATATTTACAATGATATAGAATTATCTACAAAATTCTATTTAGCTGGGCAGGCAGCCTTTCAGTTTTTCACACAAGTCATTGCATAATATGAATTTATGTGTATGTTTCTTTTACTGTACATTGTTTCCTGGTATTATGTTCAGCCTTACCAGATGCTTATATATTTCTTTAAATTGCTTCATATTTGATGATTCCATTCTCTTAGTCTCTTATTTTGTATATAAAAAAGCCAACATTCCTGTTTTTCTAAAATCATGCCCCCTTTTCCCTACCATGCACTGATTTCAGATATCTTGCATCTTTATCACTTTCGCATAGTGTACCTTTTTAATGTGGTTTAATATAGATCCTAAATCACTCCATATACTACAATCATCATGCTCGTTTCCAACGATTTTGTCAGTTTTTACATACCTGCTATAAGGCTCCCAACGCAAAGTAATAGTTTTCAACATAGAGACTTTTTTTTTAAATGTGTGTAACTTCCTCACCGCTACAACACTCCATTAATTATCTTTCTCGAATATTCAATGACTTTATTATTACTATCAAAACTCTCTCCCATTTCCTGAAAATGGGTCTCCTTAAACTGGCTGAAACCTGGTTTATTAAAACCCAGCTTATCAACCTTACCTCCTCTAAGAAAAATACTTCTTATTTATAATGAAAGTTCTATTTAAATATAATATACACAAATACAGCACCATTAATACTTCCATGTGGACATTTTATAACAATATCACTTAAGTGCAGTACAGTAACTTGCTAAAGCACTGAGCGACTCAAAGATAACCCATGAAAATAAATGTTACCAATGTGACACAGCAATGGTCTTTCAGTACATTTTGCTATGGGAGACTTCGCCATCATACCCATGAACCCTCACAATAAATAAATACATACATGCAGATGTACATAAATAAATAAATAAATATATCAAGAAAGGGAGTGTTCCCTGTTTTCCACTGCTGTGTAATCTGACAAACGTTAAGAGGGCATGGTCAAGATCACTGAGAGCAGCGACTGGTGAAAGCTTTGTGACTGAAAACTTTTATCTGACAGAAGATTTGATAAAAAATTACAATCTGGAGATACTTGATAGACATTTATATTCACTAATAGTAAGAGAACAGAATTATAGCTTAAAGTACTTAAAAAGCTATAAGTTTCCTGTCAGAATTTCATCTCATTGCTTAAGAGAGAAGCGACTTCAACATGAGCCACTCAGAAAATGGTACTTAGGATTCTTCTATTAAAGATATCCAGTCACTAATATCTATATTACTAAAACATGGACAAACTGGATAGTAAAATAGAAAGTTTCAAGGAAGAATCCAGAAAGAAGATGGAACTCTTACAAATTCTTAGGAAACAACAAAGTACACAAATCAGCAGTGTAGAAGAAGCTTTAAATGACCATGAAGGGAGAATAACTGAAGGTTTAGCTTCGAATGAAGGAACCGCACATGCAGTTGACTCTACACGTGGGCAGAGTGGCCAGGCTCGATCGGATAGTGGGAATGGATTACCTAGTGTTTCTTCATTTACAAATGTTCCTTGAGTTTCTAATTATTTGTGTTTCATTGGAATAAAGTGAAGTTTTGTCCTGTAGCTGAGTTCTCTGTGCCTTTTTTCAGTTTACTGGCATATTTTGATAGGCACTGAGACCATCGTTTTGTTTACAAGTCAGTTTTTTACCTCCAGAGCAGGGTGGCCTAGTTTCCTCAGGTATATCACAACCTTCATCACTCCCAGGAGTATCAGGAGGAGTGTATGACGCCGATCACAGTGACGCTTCACGAACGCAGCAAGCGGAACTACTTGAAATGTTTTCATTCTCTGAATGGATTCAAGGGAGCAATAATGACATTTTTTCTGGACCTAGTCAAACCAAAAACTTTGGTACTTTAGACCAACAATTAGTTCATTTTGAGCATGAAGTATTAAAGTTACGTAAACTGCAAATAGAAAACAGTTATTTAAAGGAATGCATCTGTAGAGAACAGGTCCCTAAAGGCCTGCACTCGTGGAAGTTTCCTACTGGATTGATCAATGGCTCCAACCTACATAAGGACTTACTTACTATGTTCAACAGACATGGACTTCAACTTTTGGACTTATTGGTGAGAGACGATAACAAAAAATTAACTGAACTTACATCTTATGTTCATTGTTTTAAACAAACGCATTACTGTTGATTTATGTTTACCTTTCAAAATGAATGAATCCAGGGCTTTGTTTTTAATGTCGGCAAGGTGATTAGTGGTATTAAAACTAAAAAACGTAAAAAACTTAATAGAGACAAAAGTGACTATGAAAGGGGTATAGCTTACCCCACACCTAGTCGACAGAGTAATTATAATATCCATGGAAGCCCTGAATGAATCGACTCTGAAACAGATGATTTGTTAGGTGCTGAAGCAAACAGTGGTAACTCGGCCTCTTTAGGGGAACCTTTGAGGCATTCAGAACTACTTCAAAATCAAAGACAACAGAGACAAGAGGGGGAACAGAGACAGTGCACGAGTTATTACAACAACAACTATTCACCAAACACTCATTATCATCAGCAGAGAGGGAGTTATCATTGGGGGAGGGGGAAAGGGAGAGGTCAGACAAGGAGATAGCTACTGTACATAGGGTTACAAATGTAGAGTGATCTAGATTTACAAGGAGATACAGTTATTTTGAACACCAAAGGTGATTTTAACATTTATAATCTAAGATCAGCCCTTATTACAAGGAGTGGGCTGATTTATTTGAAAGGGGTTTAAATTTTGTCCCCAGTAGAAAAAACAATATTGAGAACACAATTCTTGAACTTAAGCTCTATATTAGGAAACTTAACCTTCGGATATACTTTGACAATGATATCCAGTTTGGGCCTTTGTAACCATGCAAGAAAAGTAGCACTTTTAACCCTCCCCTTCACCCGCTATTACAGGTTTTTGAGACCATATGCATAGCACAAATTAGGGATTACATTTTATGTAGCAGCTCTTTCACACAGTTGATGAACAAAAACCTCACTCAGAGTGAATAAGAACTACTTGAACAAATAGCTAAGGATAAAAAAAAAGGTTGATAAAGCCTGATAAAGGTGGTGGACTTGTGGTTATGGACCATGAAACTTATATCCAAAAAATGCTTACCCATTTGTATAGTGAGCTGTACGAGGAAGTTTCACTTAATCAGGTTAACATTGCATATAGGCATGTTGATATTGTATTAATGGACCTGTTATTAGATAATCAATTAACCTTAGGTGAGCATGATTACCTGATGCAACAACACCCCCATACGCCTACCATATTTGGGGTACCTAAGATCCACAAGTCCACCATCAATCCCCTTATGCGACCAATAGTGGTTGCCAAAGCATCTAAAACATATGCAATGGCCAAATTTATTGACACTGGGTGTAAAGATGCATTAAAGCAATTTAATCATATATTGATTGATTCATGGGATTGTTTAAAGAAAAGTTCTCAACAACTTTATTATGAAAATCTTACTTTTTCTACCATTGATGTAAAGGATTTGTTTACTTCCATACCTCATGAAGATGACATTAATGTTTTATGATTTCCTGTGTAAACATTCTAAGTTAGGGCATCCTAGAATTCTGATGTATCAAACTTTGATGGAACTAGTATTAAAAAATAACTTTATACTGTTCGAAGGGCATTATTTTAAACAAAAGGTGGGAGTAGCAATGGGGGCCTCATGTGGGCCCCTTTTTGATAATATTGTATTAGCAGAATGGGAAACCACGGTGGTTTTTGAGACCGAGATATATAAAAAGATGCTTTTTTTATGGACGATTCTTGGATGATATCCTAATATTGTGGAATGGGAACCAAGATGAATTGCATGAATTTTTTCAAACATTAAATTCCAGTATACATTTTCTGGAATTTACTATGACAACCCATTAAGATAGTATCAACTTTTGGATATTACAATATCCAAAGATAGGGAAAATAACAAGTTTGTCACCACATTATATCGTAAACCTACCTATACTAACACCCTTTTACATTTTACCAGTGCTCATCCCATACACCAAAAAAATCTTTGGTGAAAGGGCAAGGAATTAGATTGGCCCGAATGGTAAGTGACAACCAGTTGTTTTTAAAGGAGGTGGAGACTCTTGAGCATATGTTAACTGCGAGAGGGTATCTCACAAGTTTTATTAGACCTATTTTTCAGGAAATCATTCATAAGAGAAATGAAGGTTATTTTGTACCAATATTGGGAATGGCAGTTAACAACAATATTAATACCCAGGTTTTACCTTTAAATAGTAGCAATAATACTTTCCATCACTCTATGGTATTAACATATAGTCCAGCATTTGATAGTATCAAAAATATCCTAAGAAATAATTGGGTACTTTTTGATATTGAGCAGCAATTTCAAAGTAAACCGGGAGATTACCCAGTAGTGGTTTACAAAAGGGATAAAACATTGAAAAACTTATTGGAAACTAATCCTTTCAAAAAGGGTCGAGGTGTTATGAGGAAATGTGGGCATGTAACCAATGCCCCTTTATTTTAGAGAACCAAGGTTTCATCATTCAGGGATTTGACAAAATATATCTAAGGCAAAGGTACAACTGTGGGGCTAAGAACTTGGTTTATATAGCAATTTGTCAATGTTGCTCAAAGTTTTATATAGGGAAAACAATCAATTGTCTGAACAAGCGGATATATCAACATTTATATGACATCAGAAGAGGCAACATGAATAACACATTGTTTAAACATATTAAAGACAACCCTAACCATCATTTCAAGTTCACTGTTATAGAACAGGTTAGCCATAAGGATGGGGGGGGGGGGTTCCATCTGAACTGTTCTTTGAATTACGGGAGCTGATGTGGCAGTTAAAATTAAATACCAACCAGCCCCCTGGTCTTAATGAAACAGTCTCTTTATCTAGCTATCTTAAACTAAAAGCTGAGTTTCGTCTTTAAGCTATATAAAAAATCTCAAAAGCAATGATATACATTTGCAGGAGGGGGTCAGTATAATGCTTTAGTATACTGCTTTAGCACAATGTGAATATATTTTAAAAATTGATGTGACATCTATATGTATGTTAAAGAAATACAAATTTTGTATGAAAAAAATCTTATATGTTCATTTTTATTATTTTATTGGTAAAATTAGTTCTAAATTGAATGATTGTCTTAATTGCTTTAGCCACATGATATATTGATTATTTATAAGGTAGGAAGCAAAGCAAGCTTCTTGTATTCTGAAGAAGTCATATGCTTATTGCAGACTAAAGCGCTAAATAAAAGTTAGTACAGCTATCCACCTGAGTGCCGTTTAGTTCCTCGTGTTTTTACTGAATGGGTTCGATCAGTGAGGTAGTTAGATACCCATCAGGTAACATACAGGTTGATGCTTAACTGAGAGGGTTTTTCCATTATACCCGAGTGGGGAATAGTGTCAAAGGCTTTGGCTAGATCAAGTAGGCAGTGTGCACTATCTTCCCCTCGTCCATGGCTTTGGTGACTGTTTTGAAGAAGTCTACCAAGTTTAACAGAAATGAACTCCCTTTGACAAAACCAAAATGTGTGGGGTCAAATGTTTGGAGGTTGTCAATGTCCTTGTTTATAAGGTCCAAGATAATGTGTTCCATGACCTTGCAGATCAGGCTAGTTAGGCTGATGGGCCTATAACTGCCTGGGTCAGTAGACGCTCTACCTTTGTGTAGAGGGATGACAGTGGCTATCTTTCATTCAGCTGGGATGAAGCTGGTGCTCAGGCTTTGGTTGAATAGGGTGCCTAATGGAGCTAACAGGTCATGTCTGAGTTCATGTAGGACACTGCCAGGGATGTTGTCAGGTCCCATGGAAACCGTATTTTTTGCCTTTTTGAGGGCATTAAAGACCTGCTTCCTGGTGATTAGGGGAGGGGGAGAGGTGCTGGGGATATCCTGGTTTACTGATGGGGAGGGGGCAGGTATGTATTTATGTTTTAAACTAAAGCATTTTACATGATAGAAAATATAAATATCTAGTCTTACTATATTTACAGTGAAAGATGCAATATATTTCATTTAAACTTAACTTATGAATGCTTTTCTAAATGTTAAATAAATATTTACTGAAAGTATACCTCTCAACCTCTTAGAGGAATAAATCTGGACAACTCCATAAATAAAAGTAGTACAAAGGCCCCAATATAGGGACAATGTTTAATTATTCCTTTTACAAACTTAGTAAGTTGATAGACTAACAGGTTTTGATTTAGCATGAATGTTCTGAAGGATATGGAGTCTAAAACTCAAATGTCTGTCATTATTTTCTAATTTCAATCTTTAATGATTTAGCACTAATTTGGCAGAAAACCCCAATTTTATGAAAAACAGACAAAAAATATGAGGCCAAAATCTGGACATTCTGCAAAAATCTGTACCGTTGAGAGGTATACATGAAAGAAAGACATACATAGAATTGGTAACTTTAAGCCTGTATAAGACAATAATTTTATTTTATATAGGCTTAATGTTACCAATTTAATTAATTATAATTTAATGTCATTCTCATACAGTATGTGCATTATCAGGGGTGGCACAGTGGTGAAGCAGATAGTGCTGTCACCTCCTAGCAAGAGGTTTATCAGTATGATTCTTATCTGGGGTGCCCTCTTTGGGGAGTCTGCATGCCCTCTCTGTGTTCATATGGGTTTCCTTTGGGTGCTCTGGTTTCTTTCTACATTCCAAAGACATGCAGTAGGTGGATTGGACACTCTAAATTGGCATAGATGTGTGTGTGGTGTGGAAGAACTGCCGCAGTTGGGCTAGCTACTTGGCAGTGTAAACCTTGGTTCTAGATTATTTTCTCTGTTAAAGTGACACCCCAACCCCATCTGCAGGAAATGGGAAAAAGGGGGTGTGGATGGATGAATGTACACTATCAGGTTAAAAGAATGTCAGATCTAAGTTTTATGCTAATTAGAAGTGTTAAAAGTTTTAGCAACTGTTTTGTTTTGTTTTCATAACACATTCCTTTCACAGGTCACTTATGAAACAATTAGCACTTAAAAAAACTGTTTAATTCTTGCTTGCTTTACTTCCTGCCTGCTTCTCGAGCTGTTTCAATGAAAATCCTGGTCCTAGAGTAGTTCAAAGTTCATCACTGATGTTTGCGAAAGTATGAAGTTCCTAAATCGTGGCTGCAGCAATGAGGAAAAGAGATCCAAACTCCTTTTCAAGTGTGTATGTGAGAAATCTGTTCAAAATAATACTTATTTTTAAAAAGATTTGTTTAGAAGTGAAGAATTGGAAACACAAAAGCTATAGTAATGTTTTACATAGTGCTGTTTCTGGTATATAATTTGCTTCAATTTTACTGAATGTTAATGGCATATGCTACAGCGTTATTAACCCCAACTGTATATATATTAATAGGAATGAGTAAAATTAGATGTTTGTTACTGAATAGAATGGTTTAGAGGAATTAAGAAGAATGAGAAACTTAAAGAAGAGATCAGCAGCTGCTGTATGTTGTGAGTTGCCATTTTCGCATGTTGTAATTAAATATTAATTTCAGGATGTAAAACTCAGGCCAGAACAATACACAATTGCTAAAGATACACACCTAAATTAGACAGGCATGGATTATATATATACAGATATATATCTATACATATATATATATTTATATATATATATATATATATATATATATATATATATATATATATATGGATTCGTATCACTTCACTGAAAGACCATTTCACTGACATCCATTTCACTGAGACCAAATCACTTAAAGTTCATTTCACCTAAAACTCATTTCACTGACAAGTAGTACTCTAAGGCAAGTCAAAGGTATATGTCCTTTTCCCCACTGTAGTACAATCCTGGTGTTAGTATACATAGAGGGGTGTGTGCAGAATGCAAAACAAAACCAGACAACAGAAAACCAAATTAAGTGGGGGGGGGCTATGGTCCCCACACCCCCTTAACTATATATACACTAACACCAGGATCGTACTAGAGTGGGGAAAAGGACATATACCTTTGACTTGCCTGAGAGTACTACTTGTTAGTGAAATGAGTTTTAGGTGAAATGAACTTTCAGTGAAATGAACTTTAGGTGATTTGGTGTCAGTGAAATGGTCTTTCAGTGAAATGATACGAATCCATATATATATTATAAAGTCAAGTTTGCATATACTACTAGAATTAATAAGAAAAGTAAACACCTTATGACTAATATACAAATACATAAGGAAAGAAACATCTTTCATGTAATATTAATAAAAGAGTAAAATCAGTAAGTTAAGAAATAAATACACAAGCTACAATCTCCAATATGTTTTAATAGCTCTTTGATGGGAGATTTTAGAAATGCAAGTTATATAAAATAATTTAGAATATTAGTTGACTAATAAGACAGAAAAATATATCTGAATAGCAAACTACTTATAAGGAAGACATATATTATATATACTTGCATATATAATAATAATAAATGTATAACATCTCTTATAGTTTCCACAGAAAATTATATAAAAGTTATTCAAAAAGATCCTGAAAACTGAAATCTGAAATAAGGTTAGATGAACTTTGAAGCTTGAAGTCTTGCAATTGAGCAAGATGAAAAGTGCTTCATTAAACTCTAGTTGGAAGTAGACCGGTGTTGTTCTTTAGCAGTTTTTCTTCATCTAGTTGTTTTAGTTTCGCTAGTTTGAATAAGCCTATTACCCTAACAGAAGTTAAAGAAGTTTTTAAAAAAGGTAAAATGGTAAAACCCCAGGGTTGGATGGTTTAATTATCGAATTATATAGTCTTCTTCTGTTAAATATTTTATAATTACTCAGCAAAGCTTTCAGGATAGCTCAGAGTAACAAAATAATTCCTCCCTCATGGAAATTTTCTGTAATCTCACCTATACTTAAACAAGGAAAGGATAAAAAGTTAGTTTCCTCACCTAGACCTATTTCATAATTAAATGTAGATTATAAAATATTTGCTTTCATCTTCAATATAAGATTAAGAGATATAGTAGATAAATTAAATAATAGAGATCAAACAGGATTTACGGACAGTAGATTAATGTATGACAATATTAAAATGGGTAGTAACAATCTTACATTTAGCAAAAGGAATGAACAAAAAATTGGCCCTAATTTTCTTAGAACTTGAGAGAGCTTTTGATTCTGTAGACTGGAACTATTAATTTAAAACTTTAGAAGTGTTTGCATTTTCAGGACAATTTATTGGAATATTAAAATCAAAAAACAATAACAACAAAAAAAAAAGAAAATAAAAGACAACTTGTATAGAAATTCCAAAGCTTATATTAAAATTGGATCTTACATTTCACAAGGATTTACATTAATCAAAGGTAGCAAGGATATCCCTCGTCTCCTCTGCTATTTACATTAGTTGTTGAACTCTAAGCTAATAGTATAAGAAACAATGATATAATTGATGGTTTTTCAATTAAGGAATATCAATCTAAAATACAGCTTTTTGGTGATATTTTACTAACTATAACAATTTAAACTATGCAGTTGAAGAAACAGATAAGGAAATTGAAAAGTTACAACTATCACTGCTGAAATTTAATAATAATAAAACTTAAACTTTAGTGTCAAATCAATTATTAGATAGCCATTTTAAAGATAAATATAAATATAATTGGGAAAGACAAGAATTAAAACATTTAGGAATAAAAAAATATCAAGACGTGAGTAAGATTATAAATCATATCGCTGAAAAAATAATTGAAGTGTTACTGCTTAAAATGTTAACTTCATTTTCATGGTATCCTAAAAAGCCAAGAATTTCTCATAGAACTCATACTAGATTGTGGGAGTATGGTAGTATTAGCTTCCTTAATGTAGAAGTTTATTCCATTGCTGCAAATTTGAATTTTGTTATATTCTGGTTAGATTCAGCTTATACTAGTCAATGGAAAACCATTCAGGAACAGATTATACAAAATTCTTATAAGTTTATTAAAT